>NW_027441800.1:600000-838832 GCF_048569485.1 Anomaloglossus baeobatrachus | reverse complement strand
GATCGGGTGTATGCCGCGCTATCACCAGAAAATCAGACGTTGATTATTTCATCTCCTTATGCTCTATTCAGGTCGATACATTTCAGAGAACTCTGTCTCCTTCATCAGGACATCAAGGAAAAACCAACAGTCTACTACAGAGGAAAGAACCTATATATATATACAGTGCCTACAAGTAGTATTCAACCCCCTGCAGATTTAGCAGGTTTACACATTCGGAATTAACTTGGCATTGTGACATTTGGACTGTAGATCAGCCTGGAAGTGTGAAATGCACTGCAGCAAAAAAGAATGTTATTTCTTTTTTTTTTTTTTTTTTTTAAATTGTGAAAAGTTTATTCAGAGGGTCATTTATTATTCAACCCCTCAAACCACCAGAATTCTGTTTGGTTCCCCTAAAGTATTAAGAAGTATTTCAGGCACAAAGAACAATGAGCTTCACATGTTTGGATTAATTATCTCTTTTTCCAGCCTTTTCTGACTAATTAAGACCCTCCCCAAACTTGTGAACAGCACTCATACTTGGTCAACATGGGAAAGACAAAGGAGCATTCCAAGGCCATCAGAGACAGGATCGTGGTGGGTCACAAGGCTGGCAAGGGGTACAAAACCCTTTCCAAGGAGTTGGGCCTACCTGTCTCCACTGTTGGGAGCATCATCCGGAAGTGGAAGGCTTATGGAACTACTGTTAGCGTTCCACGGCCTGGACAGCCTTTGAAAGTTTCCACCCGTGCCGAGGCCAGGCTTGTCCGAAGAGTCAAGGCTAACCCAAGGACAATAAGGAAGGAGCTCCGGGAAGATCTCATGGCAGTGGGGACATTGGTTTCAGTCAATACCATAAGTAACGTACTCCACCACAATGGTCTCCGTTCCAGACGAGCCCGTAAGGTACCTTTACTTTCAAAGCGTCATGTCAAGGCTCGTCTACAGTTTGCTCATGATCACTGGGAGGACTCTGAGACAGACTGGTTCAAGGTTCTCTGGTCTGATGAGACCAAGATCGAGATCTTTGGTGCCAACCACACACGTGACGTTTGGAGACTGGATGGCACTGCATACGACCCCAAGAATACCATCCCTACAGTCAAGCATGGTGGTGGCAGCATCATGCTGTGGGGCTGTTTCTCAGCCAAGGGGCCTGGTCATCTGGTCCGCATCCATGGGAAGATGAATAGCACGGCCTACCTGGAGATTTTGGCCAAGAACCTCCGCTCCTCCATCAAGGATCTTAAGATGGGTCGTCATTTCATCTTCCAACAAGACAACGACCCAAAGCACACAACCAAGAAAACCAAGGCCTGGTTCAAGAGGGAAAAAATCAAGGTGTTGCAGTGGCCTAGTCAGTCTCCTGACCTTAACCCAATTGAAAACTTGTGGAAGGAGCTCAAGATTAAAGTCCACATGAGACACCCAAAGAACCTAGATAACTTGGAGAAGATCTGCATAGAGGAGTGGGCCAAGATAACTCCAGAGACCTGTGCCGGCCTGATCAGGTCTTATAAAAGACGATTATTAGCTGTAATTGCAAACAAGGGTTATTCCACAAAATATTAAACCTAGGGGTTGAATAATAATTGACCCACACTTTTATGTTGAAAATTTATTAAAATTTAACTGAGCAACATAACTTGTTGGTTTGTAAGATTTATGCATCTGTTAATAAATCCTGCTCTTGTTTGAAGTTTGCAGGCTCTAACTTATTTGCATCTTATCAAACCTGCTAAATCTGCAGGGGGTTGAATACTACTTGTAGGCACTGTATATATATATATATATACTTATATACAGATAAGTCAGAGGATCACCCACCGTATTTCAAATACTGGCGGGACAATCGACTTATCAAATAACGGCAACAAGATTTAAAGCACAATGTATTAAAAGAGGAGGCCGTGGCGACACTGATGTTGTGAGATGCAGCTTAACCGAGGTCCAACTGTCATCCTACAAGCTACGGAATTTTAATAAATATAATGGTGATGGATTCATTTACCAACCTGATGACAAGAAATTAGAAGACCTAAGGAACATTTTGGGACCATTCCCTTAGATTTTGATGCTGGTACACCGGAGATATTCAGGACTGAACCTGGTGGTATGTGAGTGAATCTCCTGCGTTCCCACTGCAGGGCCCCGGGCCATATCACCCATCTCCTCGCTATGTCCATTACCTGACCCGGTCTCCAGTAACTCTTACATTAATATAGGAGAGCCTCTTCCACCCAATTCAGCTATCACCATGATCTCCTATATACAGGGATGTGAACAGCGATTTGTCTGGATAGATCCGCTGATACTGCCTCTGCTGTAAGCCCCTCAGTCTGGATTTGAGTCCTGGAGCTTCAGTTGCCGCTGTTACACTCATTAAATAAAAGTCTACCTCCTCACTGCCCCGTTCAGAGACACTGTGTTTCTTAATCAGCGATATACATTACTATTATGAAGTATGGCATTGCGGACATCTTGCTGCATGCATCTTATCTAAACTTCAGGGAAACTGATAACTACTACTAATCTACTGAACAAAGAAAGTGTCCACCAAACTCATTTATGTTTTAACAGTTAACCATTGTCTCCTCTCCTAAGAGAGATAAGGAAAAGGAGCTGTCACGCTCCCCGGGTCCTCGGCTCCCCTCCCCGGGTCCTCAGCTCCGCTCCCCGGCTCACCTGCCACGCTCCCCTCGTCCCAGCCTCCGGTGCCCGTCCTCCATAGGTCCTCTGGTCGCCGATCCCGGCGTCCGACATCTTCCCAGGCCCTGGCCGGCTCTCCTGCGTCCTCCTCGCAGCCTCCTTCCCTGGCTTCTGGCACCCGGGCCGCGCGCATGCGCATTAGGGCACGCGCGCGGTCACTGACCCTTTCTTAAAGGGCCAGCGTCCAGTAACAGGAAATGAGGTTAGTCAGGTTCAGGGTATAAAGGGGGTTCTTGTCCAAGGGGGCGGGGCCTGATCTTCGTGTTCCCTGAGCTAGGAGTCAGGTCTCCTGGTGTTTATGTGCCTGTACTCACCTATCTCTCTTTGTAGAGCCGTACCTGCCTCGCCATCCAGTCTGCCGTATCCCGAACCCCGCACGCTGTCCGTCTGCCATCCGACAGCACCTGCCATCTCGGATCCCTGCGGTGACCCGTCATCTTGCTCCAGAGGTTCCGGACTCCGCCTGATATCATCTCGGCCTCCGAACCTGAGCTACGTCACCAAGACTACCTTCTGTGACTCCGTGGTCCCAGGGACTCCTCCGCTGTCTTCACTTGCACGGACTATCCTGCTGCCCTTCAGTGCTTCAGCTGCCGGACTCCCTACCTCCATCTTAGAGTTCGGTCCAGTGGATCCACCTCCTGGGTCTGCCCGACCGCCCGGCCGTGACAGTAAGATCAGGCCATGGATCCCGCTGCTGCACTAATGGCCCTGCAAGAGGAACTCCAACGCCAGCGTGAAGTCCAGACCCGCATGCTGCAATTCATGACCTCCGTGGACACCCGCCTGTACACATTACAAGCATCAATGACGCCTGCGGCACCCAGGTCCCCCGCCAGGCAAGCCATGGCTCCCGTACCAGTGGCAGCCTCTTCAGATGCTTCCCGACTCCGTTTGGCGTCACCTCCTCGGTATGCTGGAGATCCCAAGACCTGCAGGGGCTTCATAAACCAATGTTCCCTTCACTTCACGCAGCTGCCACATCTGTTCGCCTCCGACCAAGCCAAGGTCGCCTTTATAATGTCCCACCTAGAGGGCGAGGCGCTGGCGTGGATGAACCCCTTGTGGGAGAAGGAGGACCCCATGACCAAGGATCTTCAACAGTTCCTACAGGCCTTCCGCAGTACCTTTGACGAGCCAGGACGCGCCTCTGCCTCTGCTTCATCACTCCTCCGCCTACGTCAAGGGACACTGACGGTGGGTCAATACGCCATCCGTTTCCGCACTTTGGCTTCAGAACTCGGGTGGAATAATGAGGCCCTAACAGCCGCCTTCTGGGAAGGACTCTCGAGTCGCATCAAGGATGAGTTGGCGGGTCGGGACGTGCCCTCCACCCTAGATGCACTGATCGCCCTAGCAACTCGTGTGGACATACGTTTTCAGGAGCGCTCCAAAGAGCTATCTCGGGAGAGACGCACGGTACGGCATTCTCCTCCTCCGCAGAAGTCCTCCGTTCCTCAGTCATCAACAGCTGGGATTCCCGTCCACGAGCCCATGCAGATCGACCGAGTGCGGCAGTCTGAACGACGTCGAGCAGAGCGGCTCGCCCAGGGCCTCTGCTTTTACTGTGGTGAGGACACCCACCTGCTACGCTCCTGTCCAGAGAGGCCGGGAAACTCCAAAGCCTAGGGTTGGTAGGAGAGGCCACCCTAGGTGCTGGGACCCTCTCTGACCCAGTTACATGGACAGTGCAAGTGACCACGGGAGAGACGCGGTTCACGGCTGATGCCTACCTCGATTCCGGGGCAGCAGGCAATTTCATCCAGCAGGCCACGGTGGACAAGTACCGGGTGCCTGTCATGCCACTCGACAAACCCCTAGTGATTGCCTCGGTGGATGGGAGGCCTCTCTCTGATACCATCTCCTTGATCACCAGGCCTGTCGAACTACGCATCGGTGCTCTTCACACCGAGAACATCGCTCTCTACGTTCTCCCACACATGTCCCACCAGATCCTGTTGGGACTCCCATGGTTGCGGACACATGAACCATCGGTTAGCTGGGGTACTGGCGAAGTCACCCGTTGGGGCTCTTCGTGTCATGAGAGGTGCCTAAAGTCCATACCACCCCTCCGACGACCTCCGGTTCCTGAGACCCTAACGGGGCTGCCTTCGGCCTATTGGTCCTTTGCCGATGTCTTTGACAAAAAGGAATCCGAGGTACTACCGCCACATCGTCCATACGATTGTGCCATTGACCTGCTTCCAGGGACAACCCCACCTAGAGGACGGATATATCCTTTATCTCCAGCCGAAACCAGGGCCATGTCAGATTACATCTCAGAGAGCCTAGCAAGAGGGTTCATTCGGAGATCCTCCTCTCCTGCTGGAGCAGGTTTCTTCTTTGTCAAGAAGAAAGAGGGAGACTTACGCCCATGCATAGACTACCGGGGTCTCAATCAATTCACCGTGAAAAACAAATACCCCCTGCCGCTCATTCCCGAATTATTTGACCGGCTTAGAGGAGCTCGTGTGTTCACCAAGCTGGATCTTCGGGGTGCTTACAATCTGGTACGCATCCGCTCTGGTGACGAATGGAAAACCGCGTTTAATACGCGCGATGGACATTATGAGTACTGCGTGATGCCCTTCGGTCTGTGTAACGCTCCTGCCGTCTTCCAAGAACTGGTGAACGACGTGTTTCGGGACCTTCTCTACATCTGTGTGGTTGTTTATCTAGATGACATCCTTGTCTTCTCTCCGGACCTTCAAACCCACAGAGAAAACGTACAGCTGGTCTTACAAAGACTGAGAGAGAATCGCCTGTACGCAAAGTATGAGAAGTGTGTCTTTGAGCAGTCTTCCCTCCCCTTTCTGGGGTACATCATCTCTGATACTGGACTGCAGATGGACCCCAAGAAGGTCTCCGCCATCATCAACTGGCCTCCGCCTTCTGGACTGAAGGCAATCCAACGCTTCCTGGGATTCGCCAACTACTACCGCCAGTTTATCCCGCACTTCTCTGCCTTGACCGCTCCTCTCTCCGCTTTGACCAAAAAGGAGGCTAATCCTAAGGACTGGTCACCTGCGGCAGACGCCGCATTTTGTTCTTTGAAGCGAGCATTCGCCTCCGCCCCTGTACTCCACCGTCCGGAGTTAAACCGCCAGTTCACCTTGGAGGTGGATGCCTCCTCCTCAGGAGCCGGAGCAGTGCTCATGCAAAAATCCTCCTCCGGGAAGATGGTGACCTGCGGTTTCTTCTCTAAGAGCTTCTCAGCACCCGAACGTAATTACACCATCGGTGACCGAGAACTACTGGCGGTCAAACTGGCTCTGGAGGAGTGGCGCTACCTCCTGGAAGGAGCAGTGTACCCCGTGATTATCTACACGGACCACAAAAACCTGGAATACCTGCGGTCCGCTCAGCGACTGAACCCACGGCAAGCCAGGTGGTCCTTATTCTTTGCCAGGTTTGACTTCCAGCTCCACTTCCGACCAGCGGACAAGAATGTACGCGCTGATGCCTTGTCTAGGTCTCTCATGCCCATGGAACAGGAGGAAGAGACTATCCAGCCTATCATCTCTCCTAGCAAGATTGTTCCGGTGGCTCCTGTCACTCTGGCCCAGATACCACCTGGGAAGACCTATGTCTCGGAGACCGACAGGCTAACGGTCTTACACTGGGGTCATACCTCAAAAACAGCCGGCCATGCAGGCCAGAAGAGAACATGGGGTGCGATTGTACGCCATTACTGGTGGCCATCTCTTCGCACGGACGTCGCCGCCTTTGTCTCTGCCTGCTCCTCTTGTGCCAGAAACAAGACGCCCAAACACCTCCCACATGGCCGCCTTCTGCCTCTGCCGATACCTTCGATTCCGTGGCAACACATAGCAATGGACTTTATTACGGACTTGCCATTGTCATCCGGGCACACAGTCATATGGGTCGTGGTGGACCGGTTCTCAAAAATGGCCCATTTCGTTCCTATGGCTGGACTGCCCTCTGCTCAGGAACTCGCGGACGCTTTTATACAACACATCTTCCGCTTGCATGGCTTTCCATTACACATCGTATCAGACAGAGGAACTCAGTTCACCTCCCGCTTCTGGAGGGCTCTCTGTAACCATCTGGGAGTGACTCTGGACTTTTCATCTGCATACCATCCTCAGTCTAATGGCCAAGTAGAGAGGGTCAATCAAATCTTGACCTCATTTCTACGTCACTATGTTAACGCCCATCACGACGACTGGTCCGCTCTTCTACCTTGGGCTGAATTCTCCCACAACCACCACATCAGTGAGTCGTCCTCCAGCTCTCCCTTCCATGTTGTTTACGGACTTCAGCCTTCCATCCCATTGCCTGTATCCCCCTCTTCGGATGTCCCTGCTGCAGATACAGTAGCCCGTGACTTTGCCACCATTTGGGACTCTGTCAAGGTGTCTCTAGGACGTGCTTCCCTGCGGATGAAGAGACACGCAGACAAGAAACGCCTGGATCCTCCGTGTTTCTCTCCTGGAGACCTCGTCTGGCTTTCTTCCCAGTACGTCCGCCTGAAGATACCTTCATACAAGCTGAGTCCTCGCTACATTGGGCCGTTTAAAGTCCTCACCAGGATCAATGAGGTCTCCTACAAGCTGCAGCTCCCGGCCACGATGAGGATACCCAACTCGTTCCACGTCTCCCTGCTCAAGCCGGTGGTCCTTGGTCCCTTCTCCGCTGCTGCCAGTCCAGCTCCTCCACCTATTGCCGATGATGACATCTATGCGGTAAGGGATATCGTGGCCATGAAGACCGTACGAGGTCGGCAGTTCTTCCTGGTGGACTGGGCAGGGTATGGTCCTGAGGATAGGTCCTGGGAGCCCAGGGAGAACGTAGGCACTCCTCTTATCCGTGCCTTCATGTCCCGGTTGCGGGGAGGGGGGCGTGGGGGGGGGGGGTACTGTCACGCTCCCCGGGTCCTCGGCTCCCCTCCCCGGGTCCTCAGCTCCGCTCCCCGGCTCACCTGCCACGCTCCCCTCGTCCCAGCCTCCGGTGCCCGTCCTCCATAGGTCCTCTGGTCGCCGATCCCGGCGTCCGACATCTTCCCAGGCCCTGGCCGGCTCTCCTGCGTCCTCCTCGCAGCCTCCTTCCCTGGCTTCTGGCACCCGGGCCGCGCGCATGCGCATTAGGGCACGCGCGCGGTCACTGACCCTTTCTTAAAGGGCCAGCGTCCAGTAACAGGAAATGAGGTTAGTCAGGTTCAGGGTATAAAGGGGGTTCTTGTCCAAGGGGGCGGGGCCTGATCTTCGTGTTCCCTGAGCTAGGAGTCAGGTCTCCTGGTGTTTATGTGCCTGTACTCACCTATCTCTCTTTGTAGAGCCGTACCTGCCTCGCCATCCAGTCTGCCGTATCCCGAACCCCGCACGCTGTCCGTCTGCCATCCGACAGCACCTGCCATCTCGGATCCCTGCGGTGACCCGTCATCTTGCTCCAGAGGTTCCGGACTCCGCCTGATATCATCTCGGCCTCCGAACCTGAGCTACGTCACCAAGACTACCTTCTGTGACTCCGTGGTCCCAGGGACTCCTCCGCTGTCTTCACTTGCACGGACTATCCTGCTGCCCTTCAGTGCTTCAGCTGCCGGACTCCCTACCTCCATCTTAGAGTTCGGTCCAGTGGATCCACCTCCTGGGTCTGCCCGACCGCCCGGCCGTGACAGGAGCCCTCAATTACTGATGTCAGAGTAACCAACAAGACTCACTGGATCCCATTAACACTAGAGGTCACAGAAATTTCTAGCTCCACAGTTTCCAAAGGTAGAAATGTTAAATGACCCCTCTCTGGGACTTCTACGCTATGTGCTCACGTTGCGTTGTCCCTGCAGAAATTTCTGCAGCGATTTGAACAGCACACGTGCGCTTCAAATCGCTGCAGAAACACTGCGCTATGACAAGCCGATTTCATGCGCTCTGGATGTAGCCCCACCATAGACAGAGCAGGGGCTGCATCCAAAGCACACTAAAGAAGCGACATGAAGAAAAAACAAAAAGCCAGCACCAAATGTGCACTACAGCACTAAACATTCCAAACTGTACTTATTATAAAAAAAAATGTTTGAGATTTTTGGCAAAAAATTGCAATTTCTTGAGCTGCTTCGCCACGTCACGGCAAATCTCATTTGAAGCAGTCCTACACTAAAATATTTTTATAAAATGTGCCATACGGCCTCACATATGAATAGTAGAACTGCTCTTAGCAGCACTCACCTGGTCTATTTCAATCCCGTACCCATGACTAAGTCATGGCTGTGGGCGGGACAGGTCCAAGCAACTGCTGCATGAAGTAAATAGCCTGTGGACAAAGCCTGATGACTTAATGTGAACAGTCACCAACCGCCAAAATCCAGACAGATGGAATACATCCCAAATTGGGGTGCATAGCAAGGTGGAGGTCAACCACCGACCAATTCAATGAAGAAAAAACAAAAAGCCAGCACCAAATGTGCACTACAGCACTAAACATTCCAAACTGTACTTATTATAAAAAAAATGTTTGAGATTTTTGGCAAAAAATTGCAATTTCTTGAGCTGCTTCGCCACGTCACGGCAAATCTCATTTGAAGCAGTCCTACACTAAAATATTTTTATAAAATGTGCCATACGGCCTCACATATGAATAGTAGAACTGCTCTTAGCAGCACTCACCTGGTCTATTTCAATCCCGTACCCATGACTAAGTCATGGCTGTGGGCGGGACAGGTCCAAGCAAATGCTGCATGAAGTAAATAGCCTGTGGACAAAGCCTGATGACTTAATGTGAACAGTCACCAACCGCCAAAATCCAGACAGATGGAATACATCCCAAATTGGGGTGCATAGCAAGGTGGAGGTCAACCACCGACCAATTCAATGAAGAAAAAACAAAAAGCCAGCACCAAATGTGCACTACAGCACTAAACATTCCAAACTGTACTTATTATAAAAAAAATGTTTGAGATTTTTGGCAAAAAATTGCAATTTCTTGAGCTGCTTCGCCACGTCACGGCAAATCTCATTTGAAGCAGTCCTACACTAAAATATTTTTATAAAATGTGCCATACGGCCTCACATATGAATAGTAGAACTGCTCTTAGCAGCACTCACCTGGTCTATTTCAATCCCGTACCCATGACTGAGTCATGGCTGTGGGCGGGACAGGTCCAAGCAAATGCTGCATGAAGTAAATAGCCTGTGGACAAAGCCTGATGACTTAATGTGAACAGTCACCAACCGCCAAAATCCAGACAGATGGAATACATCCCAAATTGGGGTGCATAGCAAGGTGGAGGTCAACCACCGACCAATTCAATGAAGAAAAAACAAAAAGCCAGCACCAAATGTGCACTACAGCACTAAACATTCCAAACTGTACTTATTATAAAAAAAATGTTTGAGATTTTTGGCAAAAAATTGCAATTTCTTGAGCTGCTTCGCCACGTCACGGCAAATCTCATTTGAAGCAGTCCTACACTAAAATATTTTTATAAAATGTGCCATACGGCCTCACATATGAATAGTAGAACTGCTCTTAGCAGCACTCACCTGGTCTATTTCAATCCCGTACCCATGACTGAGTCATGGCTGTGGGCGGAACAGGTCCAAGCAAATGCTGCATGAAGTAAATAGCCTGTGGACAAAGCCTGATGACTTAATGTGAACAGTCACCAACCGCCAAAATCCAGACAGATGGAATACATCCCAAATTGGGGTGCATAGCAAGGTGGAGGTCAACCACCGACCAATTCAATGAAGAAAAAACAAAAAGCCAGCACCAAATGTGCACTACAGCACTAAACATTCCAAACTGTACTTATTATAAAAAAAAATGTTTGAGATTTTTGGCAAAAAATTGCAATTTCTTGAGCTGCTTCGCCACGTCACGGCAAATCTCATTTGAAGCAGTCCTACACTAAAATATTTTTATAAAATGTGCCATACGGCCTCACATATGAATAGTAGAACTGCTCTTAGCAGCACTCACCTGGTCTATTTCAATCCCGTACCCATGACTAAGTCATGGCTGTGGGCGGGACAGGTCCAAGCAAATGCTGCATGAAGTAAATAGCCTGTGGACAAAGCCTGATGACTTAATGTGAACAGTCACCAACCGCCAAAATCCAGACAGATGGAATACATCCCAAATTGGGGTGCATAGCAAGGTGGAGGTCAACCACCGACCAATTCAATGAAGAAAAAACAAAAAGCCAGCACCAAATGTGCACTACAGCACTAAACATTCCAAACTGTACTTATTATAAAAAAAATGTTTGAGATTTTTGGCAAAAAATTGCAATTTCTTGAGCTGCTTCGCCACGTCACGGCAAATCTCATTTGAAGCAGTCCTACACTAAAATATTTTTATAAAATGTGCCATACGGCCTCACATATGAATAGTAGAACTGCTCTTAGCAGCACTCACCTGGTCTATTTCAATCCCGTACCCATGACTAAGTCATGGCTGTGGGCGGGACAGGTCCAAGCAAATGCTGCATGAAGTAAATAGCCTGTGGACAAAGCCTGATGACTTAATGTGAACAGTCACCAACCGCCAAAATCCAGACAGATGGAATACATCCCAAATTGGGGTGCATAGCAAGGTGGAGGTCAACCACCGACCAATTCAATGAAGAAAAAACAAAAAGCCAGCACCAAATGTGCACTACAGCACTAAACATTCCAAACTGTACTTATTATAAAAAAAATGTTTGAGATTTTTGGCAAAAAATTGCAATTTCTTGAGCTGCTTCGCCACGTCACGGCAAATCTCATTTGAAGCAGTCCTACACTAAAATATTTTTATAAAATGTGCCATACGGCCTCACATATGAATAGTAGAACTGCTCTTAGCAGCACTCACCTGGTCTATTTCAATCCCGTACCCATGACTGAGTCATGGCTGTGGGCGGGACAGGTCCAAGCAAATGCTGCATGAAGTAAATAGCCTGTGGACAAAGCCTGATGACTTAATGTGAACAGTCACCAACCGCCAAAATCCAGACAGATGGAATACATCCCAAATTGGGGTGCATAGCAAGGTGGAGGTCAACCACCGACGAATTCAATGAAGAAAAAACAAAAAGCCAGCACCAAATGTGCACTACAGCACTAAACATTCCAAACTGTACTTATTATAAAAAAAATGTTTGAGATTTTTGGCAAAAAATTGCAATTTCTTGAGCTGCTTCGCCACGTCACGGCAAATCTCATTTGAAGCAGTCCTACACTA
Organism: Anomaloglossus baeobatrachus; assembly: GCF_048569485.1. Lineage (NCBI taxonomy): Eukaryota > Metazoa > Chordata > Amphibia > Anura > Aromobatidae > Anomaloglossus > Anomaloglossus baeobatrachus. Next base: position 826,958 of record NW_027441800.1, on the reverse strand, counting down.
AAATATTTTTATAAAATGTGCCATACGGCCTCACATATGAATAGTAGAACTGCTCTTAGCAGCACTCACCTGGTCTATTTCAATCCCGTACCCATGACTGAGTCATGGCTGTGGGCGGGACAGGTCCAAGCAAATGCTGCATGAAGTAAATAGCCTGTGGACAAAGCCTGATGACTTAATGTGAACAGTCACCAACCGCCAAAATCCAGACAGATGGAATACATCCCAAATTGGGGTGCATAGCAAGGTGGAGGTCAACCACCAACCAATTCAATGAAGAAAAAACAAAAAGCCAGCACCAAATGTGCACTACAGCACTAAACATTCCAAACTGTACTTATTATAAAAAAAATGTTTGAGATTTTTGGCAAAAAATTGCAATTTCTTGAGCTGCTTCGCCACGTCACGGCAAATCTCATTTGAAGCAGTCCTACACTAAAATATTTTTATAAAATGTGCCATACGGCCTCACATATGAATAGTAGAACTGCTCTTAGCAGCACTCACCTGGTCTATTTCAATCCCGTACCCATGACTGAGTCATGGCTGTGGGCGGGACAGGTCCAAGCAAATGCTGCATGAAGTAAATAGCCTGTGGACAAAGCCTGATGACTTAATGTGAACAGTCACCAACCGCCAAAATCCAGACAGATGGAATACATCCCAAATTGGGGTGCATAGCAAGGTGGAGGTCAACCACCGACCAATTCAATGAAGAAAAAACAAAAAGCCAGCACCAAATGTGCACTACAGCACTAAACATTCCAAACTGTACTTATTATAAAAAAAATGTTTGAGATTTTTGGCAAAAAATTGCAATTTCTTGAGCTGCTTCGCCACGTCACGGCAAATCTCATTTGAAGCAGTCCTACACTAAAATATTTTTATAAAATGTGCCATACGGCCTCACATATGAATAGTAGAACTGCTCTTAGCAGCACTCACCTGGTCTATTTCAATCCCGTACCCATGACTGAGTCATGGCTGTGGGCGGGACAGGTCCAAGCAAATGCTGCATGAAGTAAATAGCCTGTGGACAAAGCCTGATGACTTAATGTGAACAGTCACCAACCGCCAAAATCCAGACAGATGGAATACATCCCAAATTGGGGTGCATAGCAAGGTGGAGGTCAACCACCGACCAATTCAATGAAGAAAAAACAAAAAGCCAGCACCAAATGTGCACTACAGCACTAAACATTCCAAACTGTACTTATTATAAAAAAAATGTTTGAGATTTTTGGCAAAAAATTGCAATTTCTTGAGCTGCTTCGCCACGTCACGGCAAATCTCATTTGAAGCAGTCCTACACTAAAATATTTTTATAAAATGTGCCATACGGCCTCACATATGAATAGTAGAACTGCTCTTAGCAGCACTCACCTGGTCTATTTCAATCCCGTACCCATGACTGAGTCATGGCTGTGGGCGGGACAGGTCCAAGCAAATGCTGCATGAAGTAAATAGCCTGTGGACAAAGCCTGATGACTTAATGTGAACAGTCACCAACCGCCAAAATCCAGACAGATGGAATACATCCCAAATTGGGGTGCATAGCAAGGTGGAGGTCAACCACCGACCAATTCAATGAAGAAAAAACAAAAAGCCAGCACCAAATGTGCACTACAGCACTAAACATTCCAAACTGTACTTATTATAAAAAAAATGTTTGAGATTTTTGGCAAAAAATTGCAATTTCTTGAGCTGCTTCGCCACGTCACGGCAAATCTCATTTGAAGCAGTCCTACACTAAAATATTTTTATAAAATGTGCCATACGGCCTCACATATGAATAGTAGAACTGCTCTTAGCAGCACTCACCTGGTCTATTTCAATCCCGTACCCATGACTGAGTCATGGCTGTGGGCGGGACAGGTCCAAGCAAATGCTGCATGAAGTAAATAGCCTGTGGACAAAGCCTGATGACTTAATGTGAACAGTCACCAACCGCCAAAATCCAGACAGATGGAATACATCCCAAATTGGGGTGCATAGCAAGGTGGAGGTCAACCACCGACCAATTCAATGAAGAAAAAACAAAAAGCCAGCACCAAATGTGCACTACAGCACTAAACATTCCAAACTGTACTTATTATAAAAAAAATGTTTGAGATTTTTGGCAAAAAATTGCAATTTCTTGAGCTGCTTCGCCACGTCACGGCAAATCTCATTTGAAGCAGTCCTACACTAAAATATTTTTATAAAATGTGCCATACGGCCTCACATATGAATAGTAGAACTGCTCTTAGCAGCACTCACCTGGTCTATTTCAATCCCGTACCCATGACTGAGTCATGGCTGTGGGCGGGACAGGTCCAAGCAAATGCTGCATGAAGTAAATAGCCTGTGGACAAAGCCTGATGACTTAATGTGAACAGTCACCAACCGCCAAAATCCAGACAGATGGAATACATCCCAAATTGGGGTGCATAGCAAGGTGGAGGTCAACCACCAACCAATTCAATGAAGAAAAAACAAAAAGCCAGCACCAAATGTGCACTACAGCACTAAACATTCCAAACTGTACTTATTATAAAAAAAATGTTTGAGATTTTTGGCAAAAAATTGCAATTTCTTGAGCTGCTTCGCCACGTCACGGCAAATCTCATTTGAAGCAGTCCTACACTAAAATATTTTTATAAAATGTGCCATACGGCCTCACATATGAATAGTAGAACTGCTCTTAGCAGCACTCACCTGGTCTATTTCAATCCCGTACCCATGACTGAGTCATGGCTGTGGGCGGGACAGGTCCAAGCAAATGCTGCATGAAGTAAATAGCCTGTGGACAAAGCCTGATGACTTAATGTGAACAGTCACCAACCGCCAAAATCCAGACAGATGGAATACATCCCAAATTGGGGTGCATAGCAAGGTGGAGGTCAACCACCGACCAATTCAATGAAGAAAAAACAAAAAGCCAGCACCAAATGTGCACTACAGCACTAAACATTCCAAACTGTACTTATTATAAAAAAAATGTTTGAGATTTTTGGCAAAAAATTGCAATTTCTTGAGCTGCTTCGCCACGTCACGGCAAATCTCATTTGAAGCAGTCCTACACTAAAATATTTTTATAAAATGTGCCATACGGCCTCACATATGAATAGTAGAACTGCTCTTAGCAGCACTCACCTGGTCTATTTCAATCCCGTACCCATGACTGAGTCATGGCTGTGGGCGGGACAGGTCCAAGCAAATGCTGCATGAAGTAAATAGCCTGTGGACAAAGCCTGATGACTTAATGTGAACAGTCACCAACCGCCAAAATCCAGACAGATGGAATACATCCCAAATTGGGGTGCATAGCAAGGTGGAGGTCAACCACCGACCAATTCAATGAAGAAAAAACAAAAAGCCAGCACCAAATGTGCACTACAGCAAGAAGCGACATGTTGCTTTTTAGAACACAGCGATTTTGTAGCATGCAAATCGCTGTATTCTAAAACGTTACGTGCGCATGGATTATGCACAATTTTCATAGATTGTGCTGGGGACGCAGTTACGCTGCGGTGCAGAACGCAGCGAACTGCATGCAATGCGCACACGTGGGCACAGAGCATTACACGCATAACAAAGACTTTTAAGTGCACTGTGCCTGTCTAAAAATATATTGGATACGTCACCGAACCTCCTAGAAAGCCTGTCCTAAGACCCCCGGGTCTTCCTAGCCTGTTTGCTACTTTATTAACTACTAAACAGCACATCCGGTTATTAAGAAGAGGCGCTGCAAGCCGCCATTGCCTTGGCGACGTTGTTATAAACACATACGGAGCATATTGCTAGCTTAAGTAGTCAGTACCCTGTTATAAATCATATATACCCACAACATGGAGAGAGGTGCCAGACTCAAGAAATATAATACATCAAACTCCAACTGATCCAGCCGAACAAATCAAAATAAAGACAAATTACAAGGAAATAAAGTGGGGAAAACTGAAACCAACAGACTAACCCTCAAAACTGACAAAGCTGTTTTGGCAAAAGATGTCGCTTTCGCTAAGCACACTACAAGCAAAATACCTGCAAAAGAATGCTTAGACTCTCACCACCAAAGCTGTCAGGCTTCCACGACAAATTCATACCTTAGCGACAATAAGGAAACATCATATATCAAACCTGCAATTTTAAACCCACTTAACTATGGACAAGATGGCCTGCCGGAATTTTCAGGAACAATGCAATGCAATGCAGGAACAATGTGAAGCTAAGAGGCATCACAGAATCCGTATCTGCTAGAGACTTGGAAAAATATGTCAAAAATATTCTCAAAGTAGCAATAATACCTAATAGACCCCAACAGGAGTAATAGTCAAAAATAGCAAAAAGGGGTGTATGACAAAAGAGGACTAGACACTTAAAACATAACTTTTAATAATGTGTTCATTAATAAGTGATGACTCACTGCATAAAAACGTGAACTAAAAGCTAAACATGAACCACTAGGCCTCCAAACTCACATTGGGCCTATGTGGCGCATGAGGCACATCAAACCAACACATCCCATTTAAACACACTGAGATGCAATTAGACAAAGTGGTTAAAAAAAAAACACACCCAAAAGAAGGAACCGCCCTCATAAGTGGTGTATGGGTTTAAGTGTAATAGGACTATAAACAGTCTAGACCAAACCTTTACAAACACCCAGGATACCACCCTTCCATAGCAATAATGGATCCTGTTTAAGAAAAGGAATGGTCTTACCGTGACTCAATGGGCATATCAATACCATAGAGGTCCAGAGCAAAAAAACTGGTGACCATCAAGTGGACATAGTAAATACCAGATACAACTCAGGAACCGGTGTAATAAAAGGTTGTATAAATCGCATCCTCCCAACGCGTTTCATATATATTAATCATCAGGGGAGTTTTCACAAAAGATGCTCCACATCCCGTCAGTATCAAAGAAACTGACCATCAGAAAATAGATTGCCCCATATGGACACAAGTGTCCAGAAAAGACGGACGCCAAACGAAATGTGCCGCGGTGTCTAGTCCTCTTTTGTCATACACCCCTTCTTGCTAGTTTTGTCAAAAATATTCTCACAAAGGCATTGCCTTCTCTAACAGATCTTGACATTGCCATTGACCGGATACATCGACTACCGCATCTAGAAACCTGACAACAGATTTACCGAGAGATACCATTCTAAAGTTCCACTTCTATCTCACCAAAGAACTCCTCTTGAAATTCATGAGAAATAATAGAACATTACCGGACCCATATAAAAACATCAAGGTTTTCATAGACCTTTCAAAAGAGACTGTTTCAGCAAGGAAGACTTTTTCACAAATGACAAAACAACTACAAGACTGGGGGATCAATTACCATTGGGGCTTCCCCACCAAATTATTGGTATAGAACAAAGATAAATTGATTCCCCTGGCAACTCCGGAGGATGGCTTAAGATATGTTTCTTTATTAAATAGAAATCTTGATCTGGGACAGGACTCAAAAACTAAAACATGAATTTATGTCATCAGACTTCACCCAAGATAATGGCACAACTATGTCTCCATTGGATTATAAATACCAGCTAAAAGTTTTTTTGCCGTTTGAGGATAAATTACTTACAGACTGTAAAACTTTTTCATTGCCCTGCATTACTTATTCAGGATGAGAGTTGGACCAACAATTGACTTCTGCTGTACTCTTCAGCTAGATACGGAGGACCACGTCAGGAACATTCCGTGTCTATTCCCGAACTTTTGCGCCAAGAGGAAGAATACATTGTTTCCCAAGTTGGTAACCTGGGACAATAATTCCTCCAGGCGAACTAACCGTTTTCTTTCAGTATAACATTTATATTTTGTTTAATTTGGTTTCAGATCATCTCTTTATTTTTTCTGCTATACATTAGAATACTAGTAATATAATGTTTAATAAGTTGTATTCACTGGTACAGATTGCTTTAAAGTTTAACCTATAATATCTTAGTTAGTTTATTAGTTTGTTGATTAATTAATTAGGAATTAGTTAGAATTAATAATAAGGAAATTAATTTAGTAAGGTTTTTTTTGGGGGGGGTTCTCCTCTCTCTCTTTTCTCTCTTTCTTCTTCTTTACACCCCATATAACCCCCACTCTCTCCCTCTACTTTATTTTGCCTTCAAAAATTTCCTTCTTCACCTAAACGTTTAAATATTCGCCCATGACCCTTTTTTTAATCAATCAATCACTATATCCGTCAAATTTTTATCATACAATGTGAGAGGTCTGAACTCACCTAGAAGGAGGTTCCAACTCTGGAGAGAGGTAAGAAACTTCAATGCAGATGTTGTTTGCCTACAGGAAACCAAATTGGCTAGTAAAAATCATCCCAAATTTGAACACAAAAACTTTCCCCATATTTTTAGCTCTCTCAATGAAAGGAAAAAAGCTGGTGTGATTATAATGTTTAGAAACTCGATTTCTTTTGAACTAGTATCAGAAACAAAGGACAACAAAGGACGATATATCATCATCATATCATGCCTTATAAACAATTGTCCTTGTACAATCATTAATCTGCATGCACCCAATTGGGGCCAGATTAGATTTCTAAACATGGTATGTCGTGATATCCATGACAATCAAAGTGGAGACCTGATCATCCTGGGGAATTTCAATTTGATTCCTGACAAATTCCTAGACACGACGGCTCCTATTAGAACTTATAGACATACCCTGAAACAATGGCTAATTAATCAGGAATATCTTGGACATATTTAGATGTCTAAAAAGCTCCTCACGGGAATATTGTTACGATTCAGACATATACCACACCTATTCAGGTATCGATCTGGCACTAACCAATTCACTATCAATATCTAAATTTAAAAAGATCGAAATAAACCAACGAACATTTTCAGACCATTGCCCTATCCTCTGCGAATTGGCATTAGGCTTCCCAACTTAGAGCAGACCCTTATGGAAAAATAATTCCTATTTAATCAACTCCCCTAAATATAATAAACAAATCCAAAAGACAATTGAAATCTATTTTAGGGAAAATATCACCGAAGATATCTCACCGTTTATTCTTTGGAATACGCATAAAGCCGTTTTAAGAGGTAACTTAATCCAGCTAGCAGCGACCCATAAAAAACTACAAAAGAAAAAACTTGAAAAGATACAATCAGACATTAGAGGAAAAGAAATAATACAACAACAATTACCAACTCCATCCCCTGAACTCCATAAGGAAATCATATGACTTAGATTAGATTTAAAAGCCCACATTCTTAAAGAGTATGAACAATTCACCAAAAACATGAATGCTAATTTCTACTCCCTAATTAATAAACCTACCTCCCTCATGGCCAAAAGAATCAAACAAATGAGAATCAAAAAACGTATTCACCAAATAAAAAAGACAGATGGTTCCCTAGCCATACACCCGAGAGACATAGTTGACTCATTTGCCGAGTTTTACACAAACATTTATAATTTGAAAAATGATCCTCTAACCCCTCAACCCACTGAAGCCATAATTAAAGGATTTTTAAACAAAGTCAACCTCCTGCAATTGTCCCATTCACAATTGGAAACACTAAGCGTACCCTTTTCAGAACCAGAGATATTAAAAATAATTTCTGGTCTAAAAAATGGAAAAACCCCAGGCCCAGATGGCTTCAGTGGTGAATATTATAAGGCCTTTTCCGCAATCTTGCCACCTCATCTGGTTGAGGTCTTCAATAACGCATCTCTGATGGTTTCCTTCCCGAAAGAGATGCTTGAAGCGGTGATCATAGTGATCCCTAAAACAAAAGAAGATACTGATCTGGTCAAGAACTATAAACCTATATCACTCATAAATACTGACAAAAATTTATGCTAAAGCAATTGCCACTAGGCTTAAAGCAATCCTTCCTAAACGTATCAATTTTGATCAGATGGGCTTCATCGAAGGACGTCAAACCTCAGATGGTGTTCGGAGAGTGTTAAACCTCATCTCACATATTAATACTAAGAAAAAAACCTTTTTACTGATTGCACTCGATGCGGAAAGGCCTTTGATAGGGTAAGCTGACAATACCTTGAATCCACCCTATTTAGATTCGGCTTCACAAACCAAATTATAAAATCCATCATGGCCCCCTATACATGTCCCTCAGCCAAGGTATTCGCAAACAATCACTTATCACAACCATTTGGAATTACAAATCGTACAAGGCAGGGTTGCCCCTTGTCACCGCTTCTTTTTGTATTGGCCATCGAACCCATGGCGGTTTTAATCAGAGAAAATTCGGACATTCAGGGCATTAAAACAAAGAATTATCACCATAAGATAGGCCTTTTTGTGGATGATGTAATTCTCTCATTGTCTGATCCTGTAAACTCCATCCAAAACGCTCAATCTATACTCCATGAATTCTCCATTGCTCCCTATTACAAACTAAACATGGATAAATCAAAAATTCTCCTATTTTTCCTTGATCACTCAACCATCCAAACCATAAAAAAATTGTCATCTTTTTCCTGGGCAGAGAACTCAATAATATATCTGGGAATTCAAATAACAAACAACCTGCATACTTTAGTGAAGTTAAATATGGAAAACCTCCTAGAAACTGCAAGTAAAGAAACAGCCTCCCTGTTCAAAAAGGATATTACATGGCTTGGCAGATTACTATCCTATAAAATGATCATTCTACCTAAGATACGCTACTTTTTTGAGCTATTCCGCTCACTATACCCCCGCTATATCTAAACAATCTCTAAAACATTCTAAATGGCTTTGTCTGGGATCACAAGAGGCCTAGAGTCTCCAAATCCATCCTAATGAAGCGAAAAACGAGAGGAGGGTATAGTCTGCCGAATTTAGAATGCTATTACAAGACTAGTACCATTAAACAGAGCCTTAATTGGCTACAGAACAACCATTATTTACCTTGGGTAGATCTTGAACTTGCAGCAAACAATTATTCTTCCCTCAAATCACTCATTTTACTTTATATTCTCAATCCTAAACTACCCCTACCTAAGTCCTCCACTTTGGCTTCTACCATATTGGAATGGAAAAATGTGTGCAGAAAAAAAACAAAAACCCCGACATTCCAACAAATTAAAAATTATCCACTAAAATTACTCGCACATATTTCAAATTTTCTCTCCAGGACAGGAGACAAACTCTAGCGCAGCGCCACCTATTGGAAGTAGCGATCCTAAAAGTTAAATGTGGATTTTTAACAATCCTTTCAATATAGCTTAGGATATATATGCCAGATCAGAATCCCAATTTGCAGACACGGTGTTTCGGGTGCTTGCCCCTCGTCAGTGCAAAGTATGGGGTGTCTGATCTGGCTATGAGAAGCTTTGTGTCGCACATATCTCTAAAGAAAACATTCCCTCCAATTGGCAAGACTTAGGCCTCAGATGTATAGGTGATATACATACTGGCCACGATTACATCCCTTTCTTAGATTTAAAGATAAGACATAAAATTAATGACTCGGATTTTACGCTACTCATTTCCCTAAGAACTTCCCTTCACAAATTTTTAGCCAACAATATCTCTATCCCTGAAACCGTATGCCTTCTTATCTGCAATACCAACAAGAACACCATCTGGAAAACTAAAAACATTTACAATGCTGGCCAAAAGCATTGGCACCCCTGCTATTCTGTCAGATAATACTCAGTTTCTTCTTGAAAATGATTGCAATCACAAATTCTTTGGTATTATTACCTTCATCTATTTTGCTTGCAAGGAAAAAACACAAAAGAGAATGAAACAAAAATCAAATCATTGATCATTTCACAAAAAACTCCAAAAATGGGCCATACAAAAGTATTTGCACCCTTAGGGGCACTTTGCACGCTGCGACATTGCAGGCCGATGCTGCGATGCCGAGCGCGATAGTGCCCGCCCCCGTCGCAGCTGCGATATCCTTGTGATAGCTGCCGTAGCGAACATTATCGCTACGGCAGCTTCACATGGACTCACCTGTCCTGCGACCGTCGCTCGGGCCGGCGACCCGCCTCCTTATTAAGGGGGCGGGTCGTGCAGTGTCACTGCAACGTCACACGGCAGGCGGCCAATAGGAGCGGAGGGGCGGAGATGAACGGGATGTAAACATCCCGCCCACCTCCTTCCTTCCGCATATCCTACGGAAGCCGCAGTGACACCGGTAGGAGATGTTCCTCGCTCCTGCGGCTTCACATACAGCGATGTGTGCTGCCGCAGGAGCGAGGAACAACATCGGACCGTCGGGTCAGCGTAATCATGGATTACGCCGACGCTGCACCGATGATGCGATTACGACGCTTTTGCGCTCGTTAATCGTATCATCGAGCCTTTACACACTACGATGTCGCATGCGATGCCGGATGTGCGTCACTTTCAATTTGACCCCACCGACATCGCACCTGCGATGTCGTAGTGTGCAAAGCCCGCCTTAGCTTAATACTTGGTTGCACAACCTTTAGCCAAAATAACTGCGAACAACCACTTCCGGTAACCATCAATGAGTTTGTTACAATGCTCTGCTGGAATTTTAGACCATTCTTTTTGGCAAACTGCTCCAGGTCCCTGAGATTTGAAGGGTACCTTCTCCAAACTGCCATTTTGAGATCTCTCCACAGGTGTTCTATAGGATTCAGGTCTGGACTCATTGCTGGCCACTTTAGTGGTCTCCAGTGCTTTCTATCAAACCATTTTCTAGTGCTTTTTGAAGTGTGTTTTGTGTCATTGTCCTGCTGGAAGACCCATGAACTCTGATGAAGACTCAGCTTTCACACTGGGCCCTACATTATGCTGCAAAATTTGTTGGTAGTCCTCAGACTTCATAATACCATGCACACGGTCAAGCAGTCCATTGCCAGAGGCAGCAAAGCAACCCCAAAACATCAGGGAATCTCCGCCATGTTTGACTGTAGGGACCATGTTCTTTTCTTTGAATGCCTTTTTTTTTCCTGTAAACTCTATGTTGATGGCTTTTCCCAAAAAGCTCTACTTTTATCTCATCTGACCAGAGAACATTCTTCCAAAACGTTTTAGGCTTTCTCAGGTAAGTTTTGGCAAACTCCAGCCTGGCTTTTTTATGTCTCAGGGTAAGAAGTGGGGTCTTCCTGGGTATCCTACCATACAGTCTCTTTTCATTCAGACGCCGACGGATAGTACGGGTTGACACGGTTGTATCCTCGGACTGCAGGGCAGCTTGAACTTGTTTGTATGTTAGTCGAGGTTCTTTATCCACCATCCGCACAATCTTGCGTTGAAATCTCTCGTCAATTTTTCTTTTCCTTCCACATCTAGGGAGGTTAGCCACAGTGCCATGGGCTTTAAACTTCTTGATGACACTGCGCACCGTAGACACAAGAACTGTCAGGTCTTTGGAGATGGACTTGTAGCCTTGAGATTGCTCATGCTTCCTCACAATTTGGATTCTCAAGTCCTCAGACAGATCTTTGGTCTTCTTTCTATTCTCCATGCTCAATGTGGTACACACAAGGACACAGGACAGAGGTTGAGTCAACTTTAATCCATGTCAACTGGCTGCAAGTGTGATTTAGTTATTGCCAACACCTGTTAGGTGCCACAGGTAAGTTACAGGTGCTGTTAATTACACAAATTAGAGAAGCATCACATGATTTTTCAAACAGTGCCAATACTTTTGTCCACCCCCTTTTTATGTTTGGTGTGGAATTATATCCAATTTGGCTTTATGACAATTTTTTTTTCTTTTCATTGAAGACAAATGAAATGAAGATAATAATACCAAAGAATTTGTGATTGCAATCATTTTAAAGAAGAAACTGAGTATTATCTGACAGAATTGCAGGGATGCCAATACTTTTGGCCAGCACTGTATGATGCCATAAATGATGATATGGAACCAGTTACCCAAAGCTATATGTTGTCGTGGGGAAAAGACCTCCAAAAGAGTTTCTCAGTAGAAAACTGTCAGTCAAGCCTAAAAATTACATACTCCTCAAACTTCTCTGCTGTCTTGCATGAATCCTATTATGAAGTAGTAACAAAATGGTACTTTACTCCCTCTAAACTAAACAGAATAAATGCAGGACAGTCAGCTTTGTGTTGGCGGAATTGTAATAAAAAAGGCACCCTACTCCATATCCTATGGGAATGCCCGAAGGTTAAAGCTCTCTGGGAAGAAGTTTCAAAACTAATAAATCAGATCACACACTCTAAAATAAAACTCTTACCTCAGATGGCTTTGTTATCACTAGACCTACAAGATATAAGTTTCTCACATATCTCAGTTGTGATTCACATCTTTCTAACAACTAAGCAACTTATTTTGTCCAAATGGAAAACAGACCATGTTCCCAACATCTCTGATGTCATTCATCTGGTATCTATCCATCATGATTATGAGAAACGGCATGCGATAATCAATAACTTGTTCCCTTCATACCATAGAAGGTAGAATAGCTGGAATCTCTTTATAAAAAGCAATAATCCCTAGAAAATATTGATTATGTACCAGCTCTACCTCCTCTCCAGACATACCTCCCTCCCACCCCTTACATACATCCATTCCCTTCCCCCCTCCCCTGGTGTTCTTTTTTTTATTTCCTTCTTCTCTCTTTTTTTGTTCTATTTCTTTCTCTCTTTTCTTTCAATATTATACCTAGATTAGTTTACAGTTATTTCCTGTTATTTATAATAAGGTTAAATCACCAATATTAATTAGATACTTATTTGAGAAACCTATGCACTGTAATTAGTAGGTGATTGTTCTTCCTTATCCTTTCTCCTTCCCACTTCTCCTTCCCTGTTCCCTTGTTCCCCAAATAAAAAACCTTTTCCTTAATTTTTCCACCCTATCTTTCCTCCCCCCCTCCAAGGTATTGTTAATCTTCATGCTTAGTTCAAATGTTATACTATATGGATTAACAAATTCTTATTCAGAAATTCTCACGACTGTTGTTCCATACTTTACTTTGCCTAGCGAATAATAAAAAATATTGAAACACAGATTCTCAACTAGCTCAAAGAAAGGTCAGTTTTATAGCTTCTCTAATCAGCAAAACTGTTTTCAGCTGTGCTAACATACTTGCACAAGGGTTTCAAGGGATTTCTAAACGTCAATTAGCCTTCTAACACAGTTAGCAAACACAATGTACCATTAGAACACTGGAGTAGTGGTTGTTGGAAATGGGCCTCTATACACCTATGTAGATATTGCATTAACCTCTTAAGGACGAAGCCAATTTTGTACTTAATCCCCAGGCCATTTTTTTGCAATTCTGACCAGTGTTACTTTCACAGGTTATAACTCTGGAATGCTTCAGCAGATCCCGGTGATTCTGAGACTGTTTTTTGTGACATATTGTAGTTCAAGACAATTATAAATTTGGGATGATATATTTTGTGTTTATTTGTGAAAAAAATCGAAAATTTAACGAAAATTTAGCAATTTTCAAACTTTTAATTTTTATGCCTTTAAACCAGAGAGTTATGTCACACAAAATAGTTAATAAATATCTCGAATAATAGTTTACATTTTCCACATGTTACTTTACTTCAGCGCATTGTTTGAAACAAAATGTTTTGGGGTTAGGAAGTTAAAAGGGTTCAAAGTTCATCAGCAATTTCCCATTTTTCCAACAAAATTTACAAAACCATTTTTTCCTTTCGCCACGACAGCACCCACGAGAGAGAGGGATCCGCCCCCTTCAGGACAGGAAACCTACAGATAAAAAGGGGCGGTCCCCCTCCCCCATCAGTTGGTTTCCTGTCCTGAACGGATCGGAACCTACAGTACCTGGGTCCAGTAGCGTCCGTGCGGGTTCCGGGAGAACGGCGGAGCTCAGGATCCAGAAGCACGGTCGGTGGAGCTCCCCTCGTGGACTCCATCCTCCTGGTGCAACTCGTCCTCTTTCCCTCGGTCCGGCTTGCCGCCAGGGAAATGACGCCTGCAGGAAAGCGCTGGTGAGTATGCTGTACGTGGTGGGGTCGGAGGCTCTCCCTGTGCCATGTGCCTGCTTCTTCCGGGTTGCATGGTGTGTGCGCACGGGGGGGCGTGTCCGGGGCCTGCCGCGTCAGCGCACGCTCTGCACTGCAGTGACCCGGAAGTGCAGAGGAACACTTCCGGGGGTAACGGACCGGGGAAGGTGCCCTGGAGAAGCCCGTGGACCCCTCCCTCCTGACTGAGAATGCGGGCTCTGGCAGGAGCCGCTGCGCGTGGTGGGGCCGGAGGCCCTCTCTGTGCCATGTGCCTGCAACTTCCGGGTCGCATGGCGTGTGCGCGCAGGAGGGGGCGTGTCAGGGGCCTGCCGCATCAGAGCTCATCCCCGCTGCGGTACCCGGAAGTGCACAGGAGCCCTTCCGGGGAGGGGAGGAGGAGGAGGTGACTGGAGCATGGACCCTACAAAACGTAGAGCGGAGCCTGCAGGAGCGTGCTCCAGCCCTCTCCATAATGGGAAGCCCTCGCACCTCTCCATCCCGGGACCCTTCTCTGTCCAGGGATACTGGACACAAGGACTCCAGCGACTCCAGAGGTTCTGCAGCTCGCAAGAGGAAGGAGGACCGCACCGACTCTGCATCCTCTAAGGGTCGCCTGACAAAGCCCTCGTCTCCACCTCCAAAGCCGGTATCCTTCTTTTCCTGGTATGGGTGAGTGAACTACGTGAATGTCCCCCCATACTGATGTTCCCTTCCGGTTCTGTTCTAGGCCCCTAGGAAATGCGCTGCTAAATTGAATAATAAAGAATGCCCCCTGTGCGCCTGTCCCCTCTCAAAAGATTACAAACAGCGCCTTTGTGGGCCCTGCATCCAGGCTATTCGAGGGGAAGCTCCGGCTTCAACTACACCCCCTCCGGATCTACGGGAACTGTTCCGCTCGGAGATTCAGGCCTCTCTTAAGTCCCTTCAGGGGTCTAAGAAGCACAAGAAAGCTCGTCAACAGCCTGATTCTCCCCTGTTGTCTGAGTCGGACAGTAGCCACAGTGACTCCTCTTCAGCTTCTTCTTCGTCGTCTTCTTCTGACGAGGCGGGGAAAGCATGCTTTTCCTTGGATGGAATGGACGGCTTAGTAAAAGCCGTTCGCTCGACCATGGGAATAGCAGAAGACAAAACCCCCAAGTCTGCGTATCATACCCTGTTCGCTGGTCTCACTCAGAAGAAGCGGAAATCCTTCCCTGTGAATGAGGCCCTTAAATCCCTTGTGCGTAAGGAATGGCAGAAGCAAGATCACCATGGGTTCCTTCCATCTTCTTCAAAACGGCGATATCCCTTTGATGACGAGGACCTCTCACAATGGTGCAAAGTACCGAAGGTGGATGTAGCCATGGCGAAATCTTCAAAGAAGTCTGCACTCCCCTTTGAGGATGCGGAATTCCTCAGAGATCCTCTGGACCGCAAATCAGATGCCTTCCTGCGGAAAACCTGGGAAGCCTCTGCAGGGGCACTGAAACCAGCCATTTCTGCCACATGCACAGCCAGGTCCCTTTCAGTCTGGCTAGACCACCTGGAGAAACAGGATAAAATCATTTAATCTCTTCCTCTGCTCAAGGATGCGGGTAATTACCTGGCGGACGCGTCAGCCGATTCTGTCCGTCTGGCGGTCCGGTCAGCAGGGTCCTCTAATGCGGCCCGGAGAGCCCTCTGGCTAAAATTGTGGAAGGGGGACACTTCCTCAAAATCTAGGCTGTGTGCACTTCCCTGTCAGGGTGAGTTCCTGTTTGAGCCCCAGCTGGATGACATCCTCACCAAGGCTGGAAATAGTAAAAAGGGTCCCCTAACGCGTTTCCTCCTCCCTCTAGGCACCCATTTCGCAAACACCGCTTGTAGCCCACCAGGCCAGACCGCAGGGACAGGTCTGACAATCCCGCTTCGGGGTCCAAGGGAGCCCTGTTTGGCAACCCTTCCTTCCGTCGGAAGTACCCCAAACAGTAATGAGGTTTTTCCAGTTGGAGGCAGACTCCGTTTTTTCGGGGACGTATTGCAGTCCATCACTTCTAGCTCTTTTATTCTGGACCTACTCTCGCAGGGTCTCCGACTGGAATTCACGTCCCTCCCTCCTCCATTTTTTTGCGTTACACCCACCAGGAGATCGGCGGTACAACATCACGCATTGGTGTCAGAAGTTCTCACTCTCGTGGATAAGCAGGTCCTGATGCCAGTTCCGTTACATCAGAGAGGCCAAGGGTTCTACTCCCCCCTTTCCTTGGTCCCCAAACCGGATGGGTCCTTCAGGACCATTATTAATCTGAAGAAACTAAACCTCTTCCTGAAATACCGGCCGTTCAAAATGGAATCCCTCCTGTCCACTATGAAACTGCTCTTTCTCGATTGTTACATGGCGGTCCTCGATCTGAAAGATGCGTATTACCACATCCCGGTCCACCGACATTATCAGCAATACCTCCGTGTGGCACTTGTGATTCACAACTCCGTTCACCATTTTCAATTCACGGCCATGCCCTTCGGCGTTTCCCTCGCCACGCTTGTTTTCACCAAGGTCATGGCTGAGGTCACGGCTCACCTTCGTGAACACCAGACCTTCATCGTCCCATATTTAGATGACCTGCTGGTTGTGGGTAGCACGGCAGCGCAATGTTCACTCCGCCTCAGTCATGCTGTATCGACCCAGGGACGTCTTGGGTGGCTATTGTATCTGCAGAAGTCTAGACTCACGCCTTCCACCTTTCAGTCTTTCCTAGGCATGCTCCTGGATTCCCGACGACAGTGTTGTTTTCTTCCGCCAGACAAAGTGGCGAAGATTCAGATGGTCATACGTCACGTTGTGACGGGGTGTACATCAGAGCAAAGAGAGACAACAGGCCGAGGATGATCCAACAGGTTTACTAACAGGAATACAGGAACAGCACACGACAAGTCCAAATAAAACAGATTCGGGGGCACCTCCCGATAATCCAAAGTGCCAGATCACGACAAAATAGTCCTCTTCAGAGTCCCAGAAATCCCACACAATCCACTGGACGGCGAGATCTGTCCGCAGAATCAGATCTCGCTCCCTTCCTCTTCAAAACTCAGCTCCCAACTGCATTTAGAAACAGGAGTGAATTGTCTGAGCTCGTGGGCCCGCCCCTCAAGGGTAGGGGTCTATGCAATGGTTGGGCCCACTAGAAGATTCTAGAAGGTTGGCTCCGAGATGTCTACAGGTTTTGTGTAGTTGGCGTTATCCACTGCTTACGAAACAATGAGAAGTTCCCCTGGCTGTGTGGACAAGAGATAATTGCATTATGGGCCCAGAGACACAGGAGATGGGGGGGAAGGTATGGTTACTTACATCCCAAGACATAGTATTACAGCAAATACAGTGAGAAGGTAAAATACATCATGACAATTCCTCCCCTCCCAACTTGTGTACGTACTAGGGACCTCTACAGGTCGCTGGTTAAGTACACGCAGGCATGGCTGACAGGACTCAAGGCTCCTCTTGCCTGGACAGTCCATCTGCATTTTGGTGTTGGCTGCCCCTTCTATATTGTATGGTAAAGTTATAGGGCTGCAGAGCGAGGCTCCATCGCAGTAATCGTCCATTGTCCCCAGAGACTCTGTTCAGCCAGGTGAGGGGATTGTGATCAGTAACCACAGTGAATTCCCGTCCATACAGATACGGCCGTAGTTTCTTAAGGGCCCACACTACAGCCAGACATTCTTTTTCAACAGTTGCATAGGCCACTTCTCGGTCCAGCAGTTTCCTGCTGAGGTAGGCAATGGGGTGTTCGTCCCCAGCTGCATTCACCTGGCTGAGGACAGCTCCCAGTCCATAAGCAGAGGCGTCTGTTTGCACAATAAATCTCCGCTTGTAGTCTGGAGCAGCCAGGACAGGATCGCAGACCAGAGCGTCCTTCAGCCGGTTAAAAGCCTCATGACAGGCTGGAGTCCAGATCACCAGCCAGGGCATTGTTTTCTTGGCCAGGTCGGTAAGAGGCTTGGCCACAGTACTGAAATGAGAAACAAATTTTCGGTAATAACTGGCAGTGCCCAGAAAAGCCATAACTTGTTTCTTAGTTTGGGGTACAGGCCAGTCTCTAATAGCCTGGATTTTGGCAGGCTCAGGACGGAGCTTCCCTCCTCCCACTCTATGCTCTAGGTACTGGACTTCCCCCATCCCCAATTGGCATTTATCGGGTCGAATAGTTAGGCCGGCTGCAAGAATCAGGTCCAAAATAATGGCTACTTGATTCAGATGTTCCTCCCATGTGTGGCTGAAGACGGCGATATCATCCAAGTAGGCACAAGCAAAGTCACCACATCCCCGGAGGATCTGATCCACCATTCTCTGGAAGGTGGCCGGGGCATTTTTCATTCCAAAAGGCATGCTTAGAAATTCATACAGACCAAAGGGGGTTATAAAAGCGGACCGTTCTCTCCCTTCATCCGTTAGAGGGATCTGCCAGTATCCCTTACTGAGATCCAAGGTAGTGACATATCGGGACCCAGCCAGTCGGTCTAGAAGTTCGTCAATACGAGGCATTGGTTAAGGATCGCTGACGGTATGGTCGTTTAGTCGCCGATAGTCCACACAAAATCGAGTACTCCCATCCTTCTTGGATACTAACACCACAGGGGAGGCCCAAGGGCTATGGGAGGCCTGGATTACCCCAAGCTGTAACATCTCCTCCAGTTCGTGCTGCATGGTGTTTCGAACTGATTCAGGTACCCGGTAAGGAGCCAGTTGTATGGGACGGATGCCCTGAGTGTCCACATGATGTTGGGTGACGGTGGTTTGACCTGGTTGGGATGAGAAAGCAGCCCGTCTCTGTTGAAGCACTTCCAGCATCTGGATTTTCTGTAAGGAGTCCAGGTAATCTCCCAGGGGAACCTGTTCCACAGTGGATGGGGCTCTCGCTGCTTCCACGAGATCAGGTAGAGAGTCCTCATCCTCTTGACCATCTTCTGAAGCCAACCGACAGCTTGCTATCATTGGAATGTTCCGGTCATGGTACTCCTTAATCATATTCACATGGACAGTCTTTTGCCTTAGCCCCTGATCATCTAAAGCAAGAAGGTAATTGGTATCATTCAGTTTTCTGAGAACCTGGAAGGGACCCTCCCATGTGGTCTGCAGTTTATTCTGCCGATGGGGAACAATCATTAAGACTTGTTGTCCTTCTACAAACTCCCGATAGCGTGCTTTACGGTCATACCATGTCTTCTGTCTGGTTTGAGCCATACGCAAATGACTCTGGGCAAAACTAGCAAGTTGGGCCAGGGTTTCTCGCAGCTTTAAGACATAAGGGACAACAGGGGTTCCTGTATCTTCAACTTGCCCCTCCCAGTATTCCTTGAGCAGGGTTAAGGGTCCTCGGACCTTTCTTCCATAGAGTGGTTCAAAGGGGGAGAACCCAGTGGACTCCTGGGGAACTTCCCGATAGGCAAACAAGAGATGGGGTAGGTACTTCTCCCAGTCTGAATCTCGGTCCGTGAAGGCCCTCAGCATATTCTTCAGAGTGCCGTTAAATCGTTCACAAAGTCCATTTGTTTGGGGATGATACGGGGTCGTTCGGATCGCTCGTACTCCACAGGTGCGCCACAGACACTGGACCAACTCTGACATAAACTGGGAGCCTTGGTCCGACAAGATCTCACTGGGGAATCCTACTCTGGTAAAAATAATAACCAAGGCCTCGGCCACCTTGGCTGCAGAGATACTTGACAAGGCCACGGCTTCTGGATATCGGGTGGCATAGTCCACAACAGTGAGAATGTACTGCTTTCCAGATTTACTTGGTTTAGCCAGAGGTCCAATGATATCAACAGCTATTCTTTGAAAGGGTTCTTCTATTATAGGGAGCGGTTGCAGGGGTGCCTTTGGGTGATCTCCGGGTCGCCCTCTACGCTGACATATGTCACAAGTTCGGCAGAAATGCGCCACTGCTTGGGAAATCCCCGGCCAATAAAAAGTTTGAGTCAATCGTCTCTCGGTGCGGGTTTTGCCTTGATGGCCAGCCGTAGGAATGTCATGAGCCAGGTGTAATAGGGGAATTCTGTACTTCTGAGGAACAATCAGCTGTTTGCTATAAGTCCAGGGCTTATCTAGTGAGTCGGCATTGGCAACCCGATACAGAAGTCCATTTTCTCTGATAATTCTTTCTCCGTTCTCCCCTAGCTGCCCTATTTCAGCTCGGGCTCTAAAACTATCAAGGGTGGGGTCAGTCTCTACTTCTTGTCTAAACTGAACTTTATCCCAAGTAACATTCATATTATCCCCACAAGAAGAATCACTCACCGGCTGAAATGGCAGTTCTGGTGGCCTCATTTCCATGGATGGGTTGTACACGTCCACATGGGCTGCTCTCTTGGCTTGACTTCTGGTTACCGCACCGACAAAGTGGCAATGAAGATTCCCCACATCATTTCCTAGAAGAACGTCTGCAGGGAGGCCGCTCATCACACCGACCACACATTGTTTTGCCCCAAAGCCATAATCCAGGGTCACACTCGCTCTTGGAATATATCTCTGGGTACCTCCTGCCAGTTCAATGGCAATTCCTGGTCCCTTTTGAATTGCTTGTGGTTGAATTACTCGGGGATCGGCTATGGTGAGGAAAGCCCCAGTGTCACGGAAGCCAACAACTTTTTGGCCATCCAGCATGACCTCCTGTAGATGTTTGTCCTGAAGATCAGAAGAACAGGTGGCTGGAGCTCGCACCCCATAGACTCCAGGTAGGGGAGCCAGGATATCTGAGTCACTTGGCAAGTCATCAGGCACAGAATCCAGCTCTTCTCCTGGTGAAGGTGTCTGTAGATAATGAACAGGCAAAGGCGGTCTGTAGCTGTTCTATCTCCGAACACCTGGACATTGGAATTGCATGTGCCTAGGCTGCCCACACCCATAACATCTGCGCTCTGTGATTCTTCCTCCACGTCGTATTCCCAAAGGTGGAGCATGAGTAATGCGAGGCACAGTCACACGAAGGTCCCCATGAGTTGACGGTCTAGGGTGATGGTGAACATTGGGGCCAGAAGGACCAGGGGCCGCCAGCGTTGGGGGGTTGGTGGTTTTTTTCTCACTGGGTAGTAGTTTTTTCCACTGAGGCTTGATGGTGAGAGCCTCATCAGCTAGAGCTGCAGCTTCCTCCACAGTGGCTGGTCTCCTTTCACGCACCCATTCCCGGATCTCAGCGGGGCACTTGAAGTAAAACTGCTCTTTTAGGAGGACCTGGAGGACGGTCTCCAAGGTTAAGGCCTCCTCTGCCTCCAGCCAACGATGCCACAGATGTTTGAGTTTGTGGGCATACATCTTGAAGGACACTTCCTCATCACATGCTAAAGTACGGAACTGAGTCCTGTAAGTGTCTGGCATTACAGCATAATGTTCTAGAATAGTCTGTTTAATATCCGCATACTCACAGTTCCACCGAGGGTCCATAGCTCTATAGGCTGCAGCAGCTCCACCCTCTAAGAGCCCAACCAGATGCGGACGCGCTCCCTTTCTGGGACTTCCATTAATCGACACTGATGCTCAAAGTCCTGGAAGAAGCCCTCAATGTCACCAGCAGCCTCATTAAATGGCTTGAAGTCTTTGCGGGACACCCTGGGAAGTTCCCTCATGATGGGTGCTGGGGTTACAGTCTGTCTGGAACCTCTCGCGGCTTCCATAGCGAGCTGCTTATCCAGCAATGCCATCTCCTCCATCCTGCGCTCCTTCTCTTTAGCTCCACACATGACCTCCATCTTATATTCTATGGTGGTCTCCTCTCCCAGCAAGGCCATCTCCTCCTCGTACCACACAACCCATTGACTTTTTTGGGTATTTACCTCCGGCTCCCGTCTTTGCTCCCCTTGCTGTGGAAATTGTTCCTCGGTGCCATCTTGCAGGCAAGCATTTTCAAATGCCTCAATTAGTTGCTCCTTAGAGAGTCCTTTGTAGCCGACACCTAATTCACGGGCCTTTGTTTGTAGGCTCACCACAGTCCAGTTCCTGTATCCTGAGGTTCTGGTTTCAGACGTTGATTGGCCGTTGTCCTCCATTTCTTCTGCTCTGATCCCGCTGCTGCCACCAGTTTGTGACGGGGTGTACATCAGAGCAAAGAGAGACAACAGGCCGAGGATAATCCAACAGGTTTACTAACAGGAATACAGGAACAGCACACGACAAGTCCAAATAAAACAGATTCGGGGGCACCTCCCGATAATCCAAAGTGCCAGATCACGACAAAATAGTCCTCTTCAGAGGACCAGAAATCCCACACAATCCACTGGACAGCGAGATCTGTCCGCAGAATCAGATCTTGCTCCCTTCCTCTTCAAAACTCAGCTCCCAACTGCATTTAGAAACAGGAGTGAATTGTCTGAGCTCGTGGGCCCGCCCCTCAAGGGTAGGGGTCTATGCAATGGTTGGGCCCACTAGAACATTCTAGAAGGTTGGCTCCGAGATGTCTACAGGTTTTGTGTAGTTGGCGTTATCCACTGCTTACGAAACAATGAGAAGTTCCCCTGGCTGTGTGGACAAGAGATAATTGCATTATGGGCCCAGAGACACAGGAGATGGGGGGGAAGGTATGGTTACTTACATCCCAAGACATAGTATTACAGCAAATACAGTGAGAAGGTAAAATACATCATGACAACGTGCAAAGTCACAGCTCACTTTCTCTCCGGACTGCCATGTCTCTGCTAGGGTCACTGACTTCCTGTATCCCCGCTGTACAGTGGGCCCAGCTTCACACCAGACAACTACAGTGGGAGGTCCTGGCGGCTGCGAGGTCCCATCACGGGTCACTCAATTGTCCTCTGACCTTGACAAACGCCACCCGTGCTTCCCTCAACTAGTGGCTGTCGGATACGAACCTGACCTGTGGGAAGGAGTGGCATGTTCACCCCCCCAGTCTCATCACGACCAATGCCAGCCCCTGGGGGTGTGGGGCTCACCTGGGGGACTCTATGGCCCAAGATCTCTGGTCCGGTCAGGAGACGAGAGCCTCCTCCAACCTGAAAGAACTCATGGCAGTCAGTCGAGCCCTGATGTCCTTCTTTCCCCTCCTCAGGGGCACCGATGTACGGCTCTGTACGGACAATCAGACAGTGGTCGCCTACATCAACCACCAGGGGGGGACGCGGTCATGTTCCCTCATGAAGACGGCGGTTCAAGTCCTGGAACTCGCCGAAACGCATATTTTGTCCCTCTCTGCCGTGCACATCCGGGGGGTGGACAACGTGAAGGCAGACTTTCTCAGCCGTCACACTCTCCCATCAAGGGGAATGGGTTTTACATCTGGAGGTTTTCACTCAGATAGTCTAGTGCTGGGGCCTACCGGTTATAGACTTATTTGCTACCAGAGACAACAGACAGTTGAAACAATTTGGGTCCCTGAACAGGACAGATCGGCCGACGGTCCTCGATGCCCTTCAGGTCGCTTGGCAGTATAGTCTAGCCTATGCCTTTCCTCCTCTGATTCTCCTGCCTGCGGTCCTCCGGAAGATCAGGGACGAACGGGCTCGGATAATCCTTTTAACTCCCTTCTGGCCCAGACGTCCCTGGTTCTCCTTCCTGAGTCACATGTCGTCACAGACCCCTGGGTTCTCCCGTCCCGGCCAGACCTCCTGTCGCAGGGTCCTTTCCTTCATCCCCACGTCAAGGGACTCCACTTGACGGCATGGAATTTGAAAGGGCGTTACTAGCATCTCACGTTTTTTCCAGTTGTCTTATCAATACCCTGCTGCAGAGTAGAAAACCGGTCACCACCCGACAGTATGGTCGGATATGGAAACTCTTCCTTGCCTCCTTTCCTGGTTCCTCGCCTGCTGTGGTCCCGATCTCCTCTATTCTGGAGTTTCTCCAGTCTGGACGAGATATGGGTCTCTCGGTCAGTACCCTCAAGGTTCATGTTTCTGCCCTGGGCGCCCTCATATTGCAGGTTATCGGTGGGTCATACGTTTCATTAAAGCATGTGACCGCAACCAGCCGGTCCATATAACCAGCACACCTCCCTGGGATCTTACTCTGGTTCTGGATGCCCTGACCCTTGCACCCTTCGAGCCCCTCTCCTCAGCGTCCGATAAATTCCTATCCCTAAAGACCTGCCTCTTAGTCACCCTTACTTCTGCCCGGCGTGTTAGCGACCTTCAGGCCCTGTCTGTATATCCTCCCTTCCTTAGAATATTTCCGGATCGGATCATTCTCAAGACAGACCCGGCTTATTTACCTAAGGTGGCGTCCCAGTTTCACCACAGTCAAGAGATCATCCTCCCTTCCTTCTTTCCGGCCCCTGCCACACCGGAAGAAAGTCGTTTTCACACCCTAGACGTCAGGGAAACCGTTCTCACCTATATCGCTAGAACAGCCCCTTGGAGACAGGATAGGGCTTTGTTTATTGCCTTTCAGGGTTCCAGGCGAGGTCGCCAGGTGACGAAGCATACTTTAGCCCGATGGATGAGAGATGCTATTTCCATGGCATATACGGTGAAGCAAGAACCTCTGCCTTCCCCTGTACAGGCTCACTCTACTAGGGCAATGGCCGCCTCTTGGGCTGCCATGGCGGATGTCTCCATTTACAGTATTTGTAAGGCTGCGACCTGGTCCTCTCCTTCTACCTTTTACAAACACTACCGGCTGGACCTCTCTTCTTCCTCTGACCTTGCGTTCGGTAGATCGGTTCTTCAAACGGTTGTCCCTCCCTGGGTGTATATTCTCTCTAAGTCTCTCGTGGGTGCTGTCGTGGCGAAAAGAAAAGACTAAATTACTTACCGGTAATGGGATTTTCCAGAGTCCACGACAGCACCCTTTACACCCCTACCCTCCTTTTTTTTTCTTTTCACCCTTCGGTGTCCTTGGTGTTTTCTTTAATTGTTTACTAATCCATGGCGGTTCCTCTCACGTTCTCTGCAACCAACTGATGGGGGAGGGGGACCACCCCTTTTTATCTGTAGGTTTCCTGTCCTGAAGGGGGTGGATCCCTCTCTCTCGTGGGTGCTGTCGTGGACTCTGGAAAATGCCATTACCGGTAAGTCATTTAGTCTTTTTTAGGGACCACATCACATTTGAAGTGGCTTTGAGAGGTCTAGATGACAGAAAATATGCAAAAGTGACACCATTCTAAAAACCGCACCCCTCAAAGTGCTCAAAACTACATCCAAGAAATGTATTAACCCTTCAGGTGCCTCACAGGAACTAAAGCAATGTGGAATGAAAAAAATATATATTTTACCTAAAAATGTTGCTCTAGTCCCAATGTATTCCCTTTTAGAAAAAATAATACAACAAAACGGACCCCAAAATGTGTTCCTCAGTTTCTCCTGAGTGTGGTGATACCTCACATGTGGTCAGAAACCTCTGTTTGGGAAATTGGGAGGAGCCGGAACAGAAGGAGCAATATTTGAATTTTAGAACACGAATTTGGCTGAAATAGATTGTGGGTACCATGTTCCATTTGCAGATCCCCTAAGGAACCTAAACAGCAGAAACCCCCCATAAGTGACCTCATTTTGGAAACTAGATCCCTCAAGGATTTTTTTCTAGGGGTATAGTGAGCATTTTGAACCCACAGGTACTTCACAGAATTTGGTAACATTAGGCCATTATATTGAAAATTTTCATTTTTTTCCCCAAAAATGTTATTTAGCACCAAATTTTTCACATTTTGTTACCCACTTTCTTATGAGCGCGGTGATACCCCACATGTAGTCAGAAACCTCCGTTTGGACAAATGGGAGGGCGTGACACAGAAGGAGCAATATTTGAATTTTGGAAAGCAAATTTAGCTAAAAAATATTGCGGGTACCATGTTTAATTTGTAGGACCCGTAATGTACCAAGACAGCAGAACCCCCCCCCCCCAACAAGTGACCCCAGTTTAGCAATTAGACCCCTCCTGAGTTTCCCGATATCTCCTATGTGCTGGAAATCAACTGTTTAAGTGCATGGCAGGGCTTGGAAGGGAAGGAGCGCCATTTGACTGCAAAATTGTCTGGAATCATTATCAAACACCATGTCGCGTTTGGAAAGCTCCTGAAGTGCCTAAACAGTGGAGCTCCCCAACAAGTGACCCCATTCTGGAAACTAGACCCCTCAGGAATTTTATCCAGTGGTATAGTGAGCAATTTGAACCCACAGGTACTTCATAGAATTTGATAACCTTAGGTCGTCCTATTGAAAATTTTCATTTTTTTCACAAAACTGTTGCTTTAGCACCAGATTTCTCACTTTTTCAAGAGGAAACACCAAAAAGTTGACACCACAGTTTGTTATACAATTTCTTATGAGCACAGGGATACCCCATATGTGGCTAAAAACCTCTGTTTGGACAAACGGGTGGGCTTGGAGTGGAAGGAGCACCATGTGAATTTTGGAAAAGCTGAAATAGATTGCAGGTACCATGTCGCATTTGCAGGGCCCCTGGGGTACAATAATGACATTCTGCAGCGCCGGATGTCAGTTTATGCTGTGGAGAAAATAGGCACAGTGGGTAGATTTCTAAAAATCCTTCCACTGCGCTTGTACTGTACAGCTGGACGCAGCGAAAACACAGCATCCAAAATGCTTGAAACCCTAATCGCGGGCACGCAACCTAAAAAGTTAGGTTGGATAGATAGACAGACAGACAGACGTCAAACACATATATAATGTCCCACCCCCTGCATATTGTAAGCTGGCACCCTTTAGTGACTTTCATATGGCACTAAAGGGTGCCTAGCCTTTTATTTAGCCCTTAAAATAAATAATAAAAAACGATGTGGGGTCCCCCCCATTTTTGATAGCCAGTTAGGGTAAAGCAGACAGCTGTAGATAAACCACAGCTGGCAGCTTCACCTTGATTGGTGATCCAATTTGGAGAGCATCCCAGGCTCTTTTTTTTTTTAAACAATGCAATTATTATTCAAGAAAGTTTTAAGTTTACAACCATAAAGCAAAAGTAATATTCCCATCTCGCCATTACATGGCTGATCATGTAAACAATTTTTCAATAACATGAAACAACTAAACAATAGGAGTAGAAGACAAGTAAAGAAAGGAAAATAGAAAGAAAAGAGAAAAAGAAGAGCAGCATTCCTGTGACCTACGAAAACCTATGCCCTGCGGACTTCTAAATCGATATCAGATTCAGCGGATTGTCAAGCCAGGGACCCCAAATCTGAAGATATGAGGGGATCAAGTTGTTTGTGTATGCAAACATTTTTTCAAAAGAGCAAGTAGAATTTATGTCTGCTTTTATGTCATCTAATGTTGGTAATGTTGAGCTCTTCCAGTGTCTCGTTATAGCTAGTTTGGTCGTTGTGACAAAATGTGCTATTAATGCTCTATTTTTAGGTAGGTTCGCATGAGTATTTAACAGCAATAACGCTAATGCCGGTGAGGGGTGAATCTCCTTTCCCATAACTGAGGACAAAAGATTAAACATCGATGTCCAGATTGGGTGTATCTTTGGACAATCCCATAATATATGCAGTAGTGAACCTCCACAGTCTGTCACAACAACGATCTGAGACCTTGGGGAAGAATGTATTAATTTTTTGTGGAGTATAATACCACCTTAGTGTTGTCCCAGGCTCTTTTTTATAATTATTTATAAATAACTAATAAAAAAAAACCATGGGGTCCCACCAAATTGAATCACCAGCCAAGGTAAAGCAGACAGCTGTGGTCCAGTATTCTCAAGGTGGGAAAGTCCATAGTTATTGGCCCTTCCTAGCCTAAAAATAGCAGGCCGCAGTTACCCCAGAAGTGGCACATCGATTAGATGCGCCAATCCTGGCGCTTCATCACGGCTCATCTCGTGGCACCAGCTGTGTAATGTCAACTGGCATCAAAACCAGCAGTTAGTGACATCACGGCATCTATCAGATACCTGACATCGAACTGTCAGTAATAATAATAAAAAAAGCAGAAAAAAAAATTATTTGAAAAAATACTCCCCAAAACATTCCCTTTTTCACCAATTTATTGTAAAGGAAAAAAAAACGGTCCGCAGTAATCCAATAAGAGGGTTCCATGACAACTCTAAACCTTCCAGAATGGGGGGGTACGCTCAGGGAACGTATCCCCCATTTTCTTGAAGGGCAGACCCTCCATGTGGGGAATGTGGGTGCAAAGATACTGCACCCACTCTCCCCTGGTCCACAGCAGTAGTGCGCATGCTGCCAGCACAGCGTTTCTGAAAGCAGGAAGCTGAGGTGACAGCCGCTCTCTGCGCATGCAGCCAGTGTCCATTGAGAAGGAGGAGGGATCAATGCTGCGCCAGGTATCGGGAACGCCACGGAACACCGAGGAGGTTATAGGGCGTGACATAGCTGGACCCAGGAAGGAGTTTTCTGTCGCATGTGTAATGGCACATGCGACAGAAATCAGAGGAAGAGGGTGAATGCGGCAAGCGTGCTAGTATGCGTGCCGCCATCTTGGATTATCGGGAGGGGGTGGGGGTTGGGGGGGCACTTTGGCGACACCGGGGGACCGGAGGAGGAGATCTATCTCCCATCTGAGATGTGTGATCATGCCAGGTGGGAGATAAATCATTTTTTACCTGCACCGCCATTTACTGTCACGTCATCACGGTTACACGGTGTGTACCGATGATCATGTAACCGGGGACCGGAAAAACTGGCTGGAATCATGAATTCCAGGGTTTCAGCTGAAATCCCAGAGATTTTCTGATGATGGGGGGCGCTATTCCCTTTTTTCTGACCGCCGTTTGTGCTTTTTTGACACTTAATATATTTGTATACAGTGTGTCCACCCATATCCTGTCCACCGCCATTAACTTGAGAACGCTGGCAGCTATAGGCATAACAGTGGTGTCTAGCTATAGTAAAGTAGCCATGTGCTATGCAATGAAACCATGAAACCACCTATAGCGCCACCTGGTGGAAAACAATGGAGTTAGCATTTTTATCTCGAAAACGGAGCGAGATAGAGGAAAAAAAGTTAATTACAAAGTTGTAGGGCATCATCAATTCAATACGAATCGACACCTTGCATTCAGAAATGCTATGATATGAAACCCATTAATTCCCCCCCAAAATATTGAATGCTCGTCCCGCATATGGCGCTCATTTAACTTTGACGCTCAAAGTGGCCACCGTCAGCTGCAATGCACATCTGGACTCTGGACAGCATACTGTATTTTGCTGCATGTTGTGCAATATGGTAGGTGACACGTTTGCACAAGCATCTGTGATACGTCGTCGTAGGTCCTGCAATGTTGGTGGAGGGGTTGCATGTGTGACGCCCTAGTAAAAGCAGGTAGTCACAGAAAGAGTTAATCCTCCTTGGCAGCTACACAATCCCCACACAGATGTACAGCAGCCAATCAGGCCCTACTCACCCCCTCCCAAGGAAAAGGGAGGGGGCGAGGGGAGTTAAGGAAGTGACAGAGCATAATTTAGTTCAGTTGTGCTGTAGTCAGTGGAAAGCTGACAGGGGATGCTTGCAGCTCCCGGGAGAAAGTGGTAGCCGGGGTTGGAGCCCTGGACTACTGGACTAGGTGGCTGTGAGGGCCACAGGCGATGGAGATCCGGTAGCGGGGGAACCTGAGGCGACCGGGACAGAGTTGTAGCCTGCCGGTGCCGGGAGAGGGACCCAATCTGGAGGCCATTCAAACGGACTAGTTCAGACAAGAGAGAGACAGACAGAGAGTGTGGAAGGAAGGGCCCCTGGCTGCACATCTGGGTGTGGGACCCGAAGACACCCGCTAACGGTGACCGGCCATTTGGCAAGTTGGTTTACAAAGGACTCTGTGTTTTCTGACCACACATCAGCCTAGCTTAATCCAACACCAAGGCAACTGAACTGTGAGTTTCCTTCTCCCTGCAATCCCTGCCACCACCACAACTCCCAATTGGGCCCCGGAACTACAACTTCCCTACCCGTGGAGGGGATCCCAAGTTGCTGCCCCACACCATCAGTCCCGGGCACGGTCCCCAGAGGCAGCGGCGGTGCCACCATCTCATCACCGCAACCCACGGATAGCGTCACAGACAATCCCCCTTTATATATTCCCCTTTTGTTGTGGAGCCTGGGATCACAGACCGGGTCATGCCACCATGATACCTCTAGAAGCGACCCCATTGGCCTGGCTCTGAGAACCCCCTATCCCTGGGCGACACACATACACCTGCTGTTTGATGTGACCTCACAGAAACAAGTGTGATGGTGGGATATTGTGGGTCCTGTACCATTTTGTGTGGGTTAATGTTTGGGCGTTGTTCACTGTCTTATTTGTACTGCCTATGTGTACATTGTCCCATTTGCAGGTTTAATTCGTCCCCTGCCAGCCTTTTGTTCCTAAGTTGGTGGAGGGGGCGGGAGATCCACCTACTGTGGACCCTTTGCGGGACTTTGGCTTTGGGATCAAGCAATATGTGGTTGGAGTGATGAGCGGCCTACCTGCAGATATTCTCCTAGGAAATGATGTGGGAGATCTACAATGTCGATTTGTGGGTACAGGAAACACAGTTTGAGTGAAGGAGGACACAAAGATAAGCTTGTCCTTCCAACCCTACCGCTATACAAGAGACTATTCACAGCTGAGCAACATGGACTTAAGTGAGATGGCCAGAGGTCTGTGTAGACCTCATGGCATACTCACTTATTAAAAATGAGGGACAGGTTGTGATGGTGGGATATTGTGGGTCATGTACCATTTTGTGTGGGTTAATGTTTGGGCGTGGTTCACTGTCTTATTTGTACTGCTTATGTGTACATTGTCCCATTTGCAGGTTTAATTCCTCCCCTGCCAGCCTTTTGTTCCTAAGTTGGGGGAGGGGGCGGGAGATCCACCTACTGTGGACCCTTTGCGTACCTGGGAGATTAGTTAGTCTGTGTGGAACCTCAAGAGAGAAGGAAGAAGATTGAACCTCTGAGGGAAGCTGTGGATTCTCAAGAGAGAAACTGGACATTTATTTATCGCTTACCGGACTATATTTATGTTGCTACACTATTTTACCTCTAAATGGTGGATTATCTTATGGACCATTTTGATTTCCTTGGAATAAATGCTCTTTGGATTGTACCGCCATCTCTCGCTCTGTTGATTGTGTGATATGGGAGAAGGACCATGTGACAACCAGATTGAACATCTGAGGGAAGCTGTGGATTCTCAGAGAGAAACTGGACATTTATTTATCGCTTACCGGACTATATTTATGTTGCTACACTATTTTACCTCTATATGGTGGATTATCTTATGGACCATTTTGATTTCCTTGGAATAAATGCTCTTTGGATTGTACCACCTTCTCTCGCTTTGTTGATCGTGTGATATGGGAGAAGAACCTTGTGACAACTGGTGGCAGCAGTGGGATCAACAGAGCACAGCTTAATGGAGATCCACCAACAGACTGAGTACAGAAACTGGACTGCTTCCAGTCTAAGGCCCCCTTCACACGTCAGTGATTCTGTGCTTTTTTAAAACGTACCAGAATCACTGACATACGCAGACCCATTATAATCAAGGGGTCTGCTCACACATCAGTGAGTTTTCACTGAACGTGTCTCCGTGCAGCGTGCACCCTTGGCCGTGTTTCTGCATGGAGACATGTCAGTTTTTGTCTGGCATCACTGATGACCCACGGACAACACTATGGTGTGAACCGTGTGTGATCAGTGAAACATGTACAAGAAAATCACGGACATATTAAATATTAAAAATTTTCAACTTACCTTGCCTGCGATTTGCTCAGCAGCCTCTGCTTTCGGCAGCTCCTGCCTGGCTCATGAATATTCATGAAGCAGGAACTGCCGACCATGAAGTAGCTGCTGAGAGCGGTGGACGGACGCTGCAGAGCCGAGGAGTTCAGCACCATGGACAGCAGCAGTGAAGGCAGGTGAGTAATGCCCATATGCAATCACGGATCACGGATTGCACATGGACAACCCACGTGTGCCGTGAATCACGGAACACGGAGTGACATGTGCGTGTTTTACACGTCAGTGAAGAACGTCTGTGTTTTTGACTGACGTGTGAAACGGGCCTAAAGGAGAGAGCCAAAGATCTGGGTCTGAGCTACCAGGGACTGAGTAAAGAAGCCTTAATTGATCTACTTGAGGGTGAGAGCCAATCCACCTCCTGCCAGATGTCTGACGGACAAACACTGGGGACGGGGATCCCTGCCCCAAAAAGCCAGTGGGTGGTGTGGTTCGAAGAAGAGATGGCAGCTCTTGGCCCCTGTGTATCTCAGCAGTATAAGGAGCAGGCTGCTCCCCGAGCACAGAGGAGACAAGAAGCAATGGAGTCCGACAGAGGGAGTAATGTGAGTTGGAGTGTAAATCCAGCGATCCAGGAGCCTGTACGGATCACCCGGGTGGACTTCAAGCCATTTGATGAGGCTTCCGGAGATGTGGAAGGTGGAGAGCAAAAAAAAAAAAAATACCACGGTATCGGCCGCGCTGCTCAGAAGAAGGTAGTGATAAGATTATTGATGAAGATTTATTAAGGATTAATATGCCACTACGCGTTACGGGGGTACATCCTCCCCCTTCCTCAGGTAGCAATAAAAAGGCAGGATATTGGATCTTATATACATGAATTGGGAGAAAAAATAAAAAAAAAAAGGTTCAAACTTTTTCCCACAATTAGATTAAATCCCCAACAGGGTGAAATCATTTGATCAATTAAGAACATTCCCCCATACAGGGTACTAGTATACATACATTCATGGTGAGAGACAAT
The DNA here is from genome assembly GCF_048569485.1 of Anomaloglossus baeobatrachus. Lineage (NCBI taxonomy): Eukaryota > Metazoa > Chordata > Amphibia > Anura > Aromobatidae > Anomaloglossus > Anomaloglossus baeobatrachus. The sequence goes on along the minus strand of NW_027441800.1, from coordinate 794,428 downwards.
TGCATACATAGGTTCATAAAAACTATAGTTCATACTAAAACCATTTTGTGTGGGTTAATGTTTGGGCGTGGTTCACTGTCTTATTTGTACTGCTTATGTGTACATTGTCCCATTTGCAGGTTTAATTCCTCCCCTGCCAGCCTTTTGTTCCTAAGTTGGGGGAGGGGGCAGGAGATCCACCTACTGTGGACCCTTTGCTTACCTGGGAGATTAGTTAGTCTGTGTGGAACCTCAAGAGAGAAGGAAGAAGATTGAACCTCTGAGGGAAGCTGTGGATTCTCAGAGAGACACTGGACATTTATTTATCGCTTACCGGACTATATTTATGTTGCTGCACTATTTTACCTCTATATGGTGGATTATCTTATGGACCATTTTGATTTCCTTGGAATAAATGCTCTTTGGATTGTACGGCCATCTCTCGCTCTGTTGATTGTGTGATATGGGAGAAGGACCCCGTGACAGAAGTCCAATGGGGTCAGGTCAGGTGAGCGTGGAGACTACTCCACGCAGTCACCATACCCAATGACTTGTAGGAAGGTCTCCATGAGGTATCGCTTCACGTCCGCAGCCTTGTGAGTTTTACACGTTCTAATCATAGCATTTCTGTATGCATGGTGTCGATTCGTATTAAATTGATGCCCTACAATTTTGTAAATCACTTTTTTTCTCTATCTCGTTCCGTTTTCAAAATAAAAATGCTAACTACGTTGTTTTCCACCAGGTAGCGTTATAGGTGGTTTAATTGCGTAGCGCTACTTTACTATACCTAGACACCACTTCTATGCCTATAGCTGCCGCCATTCTCAAGTTAATGCTGGTGGACAGGATATGGGTGGACACACTGTATAAATGAATTCCTTCCATTTTCTGGTCTGCTATGAGTAAGGATGCACCTTGCCCGAAACATGTCGGCTTTAAAATGGATCCTGCATAAATTTTAATCCCTGGAATAAACTTTTGGATTTATTACCGTACAGATTGTGCTGGAAATTGCCTTTCTACTCTGCACTATAGGGATTATTACTATGACCCCATATAGTGCAGTGCCATGTGTGGAGCGGAGGCACAAGCCAGAGGCGTATCTAGAAGGAAGCGTGGCGCTGTCGGGCTGCCTGATGCGGCGGTGTGGAAGTCTGCCTGGGTGGGAGCCGCTATTCTCTGAGCGCAGCTGTCACGCTGTCAGCCGCACTCATAGAATCTTCAGCGCGCGGCTCCCACTGCTCAATTGTCCTTGTATCTGGCAGACATGAGGACAATTGGAGCGGTGATGCCGGAGCTGACTTCCGGGTCAGAGACGGCTTTCATGTGATCAGGTCAGCTAATCACACTGCTGACCCGGAAGCCAGCGCTGCAGCGCGGAGGCGGCAGAGAAACGCTGATAAGTGATCCACTGTGGAGGTGAAGACATGGAGGAGGAACATTATGGGGTGAGAGGGGAGTATTTATGAAACAGTATGGGGGAGAGAGGGTTGGGGAGGGAACTATCTGTGGACACATTATGGGGGGGACAGAGGGTGGGGAATGGGAACCATCTGTGGACACACTTTGGGGGGACAGAGGGTGGGGAGGGGGCAATATCTATATACACAGTATGAGGGGGTGGGGGAGAGAACTGTGGACAGAGTATGGTGGGAAGAGAGAATGGGGATGGGGAAGTATCTTTGGACACAGTATGGGGAGAGAGTGGATGAGGTTTCATGCATGGTGAGAGAGAGGATGAGGGTTCATGCATGGGGAGAGAGAGGATGAGGGGTGATGCATGGGGAGAGAGAGGATGAGGGGTGATGCATGGGGACAGAGAGGATGCGGCGTGATGCATGGGGACAGAGAGGATGAGGGGTGATGCATGGGGACAGAGAGGATGTGGAGCGAACTGGAAAGAATTTTTGAAGACACAGAATAGTGACATGGTATGAGGAGCAAGTGGGCAGGATGGGGAGTGAGGTGGAAAAGTATATGGACACACAGGAGGTAGTGAGGAGACAGTAAGGGGTGAGAATAATGTGAGGGGCACAGAATAAAGACTGGGTAATGGAGGGGGGTGGTATGGAGAGGGGGAAGAATGGGAGGACAGTGTGAGGTTATAGCAAGGAGGGGGAGTGTGATGAAGGCACAGTATAAAGACTGGGCAGTATAAGGGGACACAGTGTAAAGGATACTGTAAAAAGTAGGCTCAGTTTGGAAAGAGAGGGAATATGGAGGGCATGTATCATAAGAGGGACACTGTGGGTCATATTTTGTGCAGAGAATACTGTGAGGGGCCATTATTTATTCTGGGGCACAGTGTAGGGCAGATATTTTTAAGTATTATAATCATTCTGCTACTTTTAGGGGCATCGTGTTGGGATGTGCTGCAGAAGACCGGAGAAGATAGACATCTGCAGATACGAGATGTGAATGTGAAAAGTAATCATGGCGTCAGGACAAGATGAAGAATAGAAAGAAATGACTAGAGATAACATCATCTATAAGGTACCTGAATGTAAATATTTATTTGTGATACTGACAATGTCTTATCATTAAGCCTTGGTCCCACTTGCGCATTGCTTCTTATGTGAGCGCAATGGAACCCCCACTGATCAGCTGATTATGGTGCAGGTGGCCGGAAATGCTTATTTCTGGATCTGCTCTGTCCTCTGATGGTGTCCGCGGCCGGGTACTGCACATCCGCCTCATTGATTTTAATAGGAGACTGCTGCCACTATCAGAAGACAGAGCAGAACTGAGCACTTCCGGCCACCACCGACACCTAGAGTAGGGAATTGGCGGGGTTGAGAGGTGCCGGACCCTGACCAGTCAGACATTGGTGACCTATCCTAAGGAAAGGTCATTAATGTTAAAGTAGTGGACAATCTTTTTAATAAAGTCTTGTGCCGTCTGACAAGTTAAGGGTTACTATGTTTTTATTTATGTTGTTAGGAGCATTAAAGGTGTCCAAATTTGTGATGAGTCTGCAGTCACTCCATGTGTCACTCTGTGACTGCAGCCTTCTGAGTTCACACAGTGCGCACACTGCATGCTGTCAGAATTCTCTGATGCCGGCGGTGAGAGTGGGAGGTTACGAAGCTGCAAGTATGCGATTTACATACATGTGGTCACGTGCTGAACAGACATGCTCAATGAAAATGAATTGACTGAGGCTGGACACATCAAACCCAAATGTGGCCAGAAGTAAACAAATCTCTCACTTGTGCTCACATGATCGTCCACTCTCTCCACTGGCACCGGCCGGTGGCGCATGACAGCACCCCCCCCCCCACCCAGAGATGCGTACAGGCAAATATTTTTTTAGAAAATAAGCACTGGATCTGTCCATGTTCTTTGGTGCAATGTATGGTTATATCTTCTTCTATGTACTCTTTACATTAGTATATTGTACGCTCCTCTCTATTCCTCTTGGATACTCTATACATACTCTTAAGGGCCCTTTGCACACTACGACATTGCAAGCCAAAGGTCCCCGCCCCCGTTGTAGCTGCGATATCTTGTGATAGCTGCCATAGCGAATATTATCGCTACGGCAGCTTCACATGCACTTACCTGCCCTGCGACGTCGCTCTGGCCGGCGACCCACCTCCTTCCTAAGGGGTCGGGTCGTGTGGCGTCACAGCAATGTCACACGGCAGGCGGCCAATAGAAGCGGAGGAGTGGAGATGAGTGGGACGTAAACATCCCGCCCACCTCTTTCCTTCCGCATTGCAGACCGGACGCAGGTAGATGTTCCTCGCTCCTGAGACTTCATACACAGCGATGTGTGCTGCCGCAGGAACGAGGAACAACATCGTACCATCGCTGCAGCCAAGATAATGAAAATGACCGACACTACACCGATCATACGATACCGACGCTTTTGCGCTCGGTAATCATAGTTAAAACGATTTACACACTATGATGTCGGATGCCGGAAGTGCGTCACTTTCGATTTGACCCCACCGACATCGCACCTGCGATGTCGTAGTGTGCAAAGGGCCCCTAATACTTAGTGGATACTTATACACATATATGTCTCCATAACTTGCATCCTATTACTGTTGTATATATTGCAGTATGCTTCTACCTTTCCTTCATTATTGGGGGTGTATATATGTGCATACTATGGGCGGCACGGTGGCTCAGTGGTTAGAACTACAGTCTTGCAGCACTGGGGTCCTGGGTTAAGATCCCACCAAGGACACCATCTACAAGGAGTTTGTATGTTCTCCCCTTGTTTGCGTGGGTTTCCTCCGGGTACTCCGGTTTCCTCCCACACTCTAAAAACATACAGTTAGGGACCTTAGATTGTGAGCCCCCAATGGGGACAGTGTTGCCAATGTATGTAAGTGCTATGGAATTAATAGCGCTATATAAATGAATACAATTATTTATTATTATTATACTATGATGAGTCTACAGTCATGGCCAAAAGTTTTGAGAATGACACCAAAATTATATTTTCACATGATCTGTTGCCCTCTGGTTTTTAATTGTGTTTGTCTGATGTTTACATCACATACAGAAATATAATTGCAATCATATTATGAGTACCAAAAGGTTATATTGACAGTTAGAATGAGTTAATGCAGCAAGTCAATATTTGCAGTGTTGACCCTTCTTCTTCAGGACCTCTGCAATTCTCCCTGGCATGCTCTCAATCAACTTCTGGACCAAATCCTGACGGATAGCTGCCCATTCTTGCATAAGCAATGCTTGCATTTTGCCAGAATTTGTTGGTTTTTGTTTGTCCACCCGTCTCTTGATGATTGCCCACAAGTTCTCAATGGGATTAAGATCTGGGGAGTTTCCAGGCCATGGACCCAAAATCTCTATGTTTTGTTCCATGAGCCATTTAGTGATCACCTTTGCTTTATGGCAAGGTGCTCCATCATGCTGGAAAAGGCATTGTTGGGCGCCAAACTGCTCTTGGACAGTTGGGAGAAGTTGCTCTTGGAGGACATTCTGGTACCATTCTTTATTCATGGCTGTGTTTTTAGGCAAGTCTGTGAGTGAGCCGATTCCCTTGGCTGAGAAGCAACCCCACACATGAATCGTTTCAGGATGCTTAACAGTTGACATGAGACAAGACTGGTGGTATCGCTCACCTCTTCTTCTCCTAATAAGCTGTTTTCCAGATGTCCCAAACAATCGAAAAGGGGATTCATCTGAGAAAATGACTTTACCCCAGTCATCGGAAGTCCACTCCCTGTACCATTTGCAGAATATCAGTCGGTCCCTGATGTTTTTTCTGGAGAGAAGTTGCTTCTTTGCTGCCCTCCTTGAAACCAGGCCTTGCTCAAAGAGTCTCCGCCTCACAGTGCGTGCAGAAGCACTCACACCAGCCTGCTGCCATTGCTGAGCTAGCTCGGCACTGCTGGTAGTCCGATCCCGCAGCTGAAACAGTTTTAAGATACGGTCCTGGCGTTTGCTGGTCCTTCTTGGGCGCCCTGGAGTCTTGTTGGCAACAATGGAAGCTCTCTCCTTGAAGTTCTTGATGATGCGATAGATTGTTGACTGAGGTGCAATCTTTGTAGCTGCGATACTCTTCCCTGTTAACTGAAGAGAAACAATGATACCAAGCACCAGCCTCCTTTTAAAGAGTCTAGTGGTGTCATTCTTACTTAATCATGACTGATTGATCGCCAGCCCTGTCCTCATCAACACCCACACCTGTGTTAATGGAACAATCACGAAAACAATGTTAGCTGCTCCTTTTAAGGCAGGAATGCAATGATGTTGAAATGTGTTTTGGGGGTTAAAGTTCATTTTCTTAGCCAATATTGACTTTGCAAGTAATTGCTGTTAAGCTTATCACTCTTTATGACATTCTGGAGTATATGCAAATTGCCATTAGAAAAACTTAAGCAGTAGACTTTGTAAAAATTAATATTTGTAGCATTCTCAAAACTTTTGGCCATGACTGTATATAGCTTTGTCCCATGGTAGACATTATTACTCTGATGTTTGCCTTTCCCCGTCTCTTCTTCATACAGACCTTATCTTACACGCTAACCTTTGTATGATATATTTGTATGTCATATTTATGCCTCCTGAGATATTTCTTCTGCCTCCTTTTCCTTTGGAGACTTGAACCTGCAACCGTCGTTACAAAAGTGTAAAGAAAAAATCATTGTGTGATAGAAATTGTGTGTAATTGTGATGTAAAATAAAACCCTGAGGAGATAAAGGCCGCACTTTTTATACATCTGTGGAGAACAATCAGACCCTTCCTGAATTCCTACATCTAGATGGGTGAGAAATGGATTTCCTCAGGTGTTACGAGACTCAGCCGCCTATTGTCCAAGAATGATTTCTGCTCGTTTCAGCAATTAGAGGATTTTAACCTCCTCATAGATGTTGTTATCGATATATTCAGATCTGATCCAGTAACTAGATTTTATTACACAAAATACAATTAAAGACAGGGGCGTAATTACCAACATCGCAGAGGTCGCCATTGTGACCAGGCCCGTAGGGTTAGGGGCCCGGACTGCAGAGAACCAGCCGGTTCCTCTCTGTGGCTGCACTGTTCTGTAGCGTACCACACGGCCACTACGTCCCTGTCAGAAAGGGGTCTGAATAAAAAGTAAAAACAGGGAGCGCATGTAAAGAGTCTCAGGACAGGAGTAACGGTGATCCTGGTAATTAAAACTGCTCACCTGGAGTGGTTGTGCAGCCCTCTCATCAGTCTGATGTGGAGAGATTTATTAGTGCAACCTATGAAATATTTCCTGTTGAAACTTGTATTAACAAGAATCTGAACCTACGATTAAATGTGATGTTACACAAAATAATTTCTTTTCATTACATAAAATTTAATATAATCTGCCTAAAGATAGATTAAAAATAAATAGTGCATAACTCTATGAGATGGAAAAACTACCTATTTAGACAAAAAATTGTTTGCCGACAAATAACAACAATAAAAATAATCCTCTACCAACCATACATTGATACAGATATATAAAAATATAAAAAGAGAATCAGGATCAGATCAAATGTGCATTTATTGGACTGTATAAAATATATTCACACTATAAATAACATTATGGATTTTTGCGATTATATACCTATTTTTAAAATGTCATATATAACATTAAGATAAGTGAATATATAACCCATGCACATATAGTATATTCGGATATTCATGTATAGTAATATACAATTTTATTACTTGTTTTTAAACCACTATTTTCTCACCCCTCTTTTCTTGTTTTCATAAAACCGTATTGCAACCGTCTACTATGTATATGGGACTCATGCAAGTAACTCATGTGTATGCAATTATGGAGGGTGTGTGCTACACCATTTAGAAAACCGACATTCTTTACTCATTTGAACATGAGTGAGACTATGTGTCGAAACGTGTAGTTCTTTGGGGTCTCCATATCTGTATCCCCTGTATATTTATTGCTGACCGCTTTACACTTCATGGATTTTATTGGAATTTACAAATACATTTTTGATGCTTTTAAATCTACATCTTGAGGACTGCGCTGGACTTCTTTCCTTTATCTGTGTATAAATAGTATGTGTGTATATGTGTGTGTCTGTATATGTGCTTGTGTGTATGTATGTATAGTATATGTACCTCTGTGCATAAATAATGTGTGTAAATAGCATGTGTGCATATGTGTGCGTGCATGACTGTGTATTTATCGTCCTCAGAACCAGCAATTCCTCTTTGCGGCTGCTCTGGTCTATGTTTGCAGCTGTGATGTCATGACTAAAACATGTAAAACGATTATTCCTGGCTCACTGCGTTATATATTAGGTGCTCAGAAAAAACAGCAAGTCTAATAGAAAATAATTCCGGCACACTTGAAGAATATATGAAGAAGAGAAAATCTTGAAATGCTTAAATGGTTTTTATTTTGTGCATAGATCAAAAAAGTGATGATAATTCATCCGTCCGACGTTTCGACCTTTTGAAGGTCTTTATCAAGGACAAATTTATCTAATGTAACAAGAACATACGCACAATTAGTGCATGAAAATATACAAAAAAGCATAGCATGATTATGGCGTTCAATGTAACAACAATCTCTGATGACATCATGATAGCACATAACCAAACAAAGACATACATATGCTTATACAATCCATGTGTTGAAAACAGTGAAAATAAAAATAAAAACCTAACAAAGGAACAAAGCTCATAAGGAGTACACTTGTTATTTGGAAATTGAGGGCAGTAATGACCCACCTATATGAACAAATGTATGGTATATGTTCAAGACTATGAAGACATCATAATGCAGTCAAAGAAATGAGCAAAGATGTGATCCTATGTAGGAGACAAAAAACAAATGAATATCGTATACACGACATACAATCATGCAAATCAGAAGAGTTTAATTCTTCCACAATAACTATCTACAGGTGTGTCTTTCCCCACTTATACCTTATGCACTGAAGTAAATTGATGACCAGTAGTGGTGACCTTTTTCAGAGGGAGTGGGATATAAACAATTCTAAATGCAAGTGGATATAAATATGCGCATTAGAATGATACATGGATTATTTCAACCATATGATTAAAGTGAAATAATGCATCCTGAAGGAAAGTAATCTACCTGGAAAAACTGTTTCGCTGTCAAAGGTAGATACCTGAGAGCATAAGGGAAAGTTTCGTGTTTCCTTCACTGATGGTTTCTCAGTTGCCTCAGAAAAAGAGGAATATTCTGAGCAAGAGAGTCACATATACTTGCATTAACGCATAAAGTAGGGAAAAGAGACATATACAGTGACTTCTGTGTATTATACAACAAATGGTGAGAAGGCAAAAAACTACCTGAAAATGCAGAGATAGTATACTGATACTTGCACTGAGGAATTCACAATGGCCTCAGGGTAACATCAGTGCTATGGACAAAATATATGAACATCAGGGGTTACAAGCGGGGTAGGAAAACCAGTATAAGGTACATGTGGTAGGATAAATAATGTATCAATGTTACCTTAATATTGTTCCAAAAAAGTGAAAGTGTATGGGATCATATAATGAAAAAGACTCCTTCTGGGGTTCACAAGGAGACCCTATGGAAAATGTATGAATTTAAGTATTAAATAGTATATGTGAAGTAAATAATGGGCTGATATAGACACATACCTGAGGTATTAGAAGTATTAGAGACAGGGAAAGGCTAGTGAGCCATATATGGTGTCACGTATCTAGATGAAATATGGAAAATACATGAATAAGCTGTTCCATCAGGCTAATAGCTCAGGAGGTAAATACACATACCTTGCGTTGGTGATATAGGGTATGGGCCCCAGGGAGACGTGCACTGTGCGGTGGTGGTGTGTCCTTATGTAGTGGGAGCAGTGCAGCGTCCACCATCCTGCTTCCTGGATGGTGGAACGCAGTGTGAGTCGGTGGAGCGCACGCCGCGCATGCGCAGTGCGACGCGTCGCACCGCGCATGCGCCCGGAGCGCAGCACCAGCCCAATGGGAGGAGGTGTGTCAGAGGAGGTGTGTGGGTGTATGGAAACCAGGGATTGGACAGTGAATCGCACCGAGAGCGCGCACATCGCCATCTAGTGGCCCAGCACGCGCGCCCAGCACGGAACACTGGCCAGAGTGGGTGACAGAGTGGTAGACATGCCAAGAGGCTGTGCCCAGCACGCACACTGCGCCCATGCACTGGCACCGTGCACTAGCAGGGCACAAGACACAAGATAGAGGAAACAGACATGCGAAGTGTAACAATTAAGTATGTGAATGTGTGGGATCCTAATATGAAGGATAATGGTGTGCTGGCCTGTGGATTGCGCATGGCAAGTGCGCTGTGTTGGGCCATTTACACCCACGCATGAGCCAGGTACAGAACACATGTCAGTAAAAACGTACCAATAGACTACATTATACAGAGTGCACAACAACAGAGAATCTTGGTGATGGTCCCTTATAGATGAGCGTGGCTGTGGTGACACAAGATTGGTGCAAGGACGGTGAAGAGATCAAGTGGAAGGTGGAGCCTGGAACAAAGAAAGAATAAAAATAATTAGGGAGAGATACATGTCACTATGTGTACTAGAATAATATTCTCACTTGTCCTTATACTGGATTTTTGACAATCATATTGTAGATGACCATTCAGAGGCTGAGAAGCAACAAAAGTCGACCAAACTCAATTAATATAGTAAATATACAAACTGACATAAAAACAAAACCGAACTTCATTAAATGCACATGTCGTGTTCCCTATTAAGACCTCTTGGTTCCAGCGTATTCAGGGTAAATATCCAATAAGATTCCCTCTCCTTCAGGGTACGTACTCTATTACCACCCCTTCTGGGTATGGGTACATGTTCCAGCACCTGATACTTCAATTGCGCGATCGTGTGACCATATGTAATAAAGTGGTACGGGATAGGGAGCATCATCTGTTTGCACCTTATAGTGGATTTGTGTTTACTAATACGGTCTCGGACATGTTGGGTGGTCTCCCCAACATATCCGAGACCGCACGGGCACTTAATAAGGTAAACTACAAAAGAGGACTCACATGTAAAAAACCCCTGTATGGAAAAAATTCGTCCTGACAGGGGATGAGTAAAGGTGTCACCCCTGGTAAGATTGTTGCACTGTATACAGTGGTGACATGGAAAATTGCCCTTTTTGGGAGTACCGAGAAAAGTTTGCTTCGGTACAGTCTTACTGGATCCTATGTCAGCCTTTACGAAACTATCCCGGAGATTACGAGGCCTCTTGTTGCAAAATAAAGGGGGTACACTAAATTCGCTTACCTCTGGATAAGCCTTATTCAGAAGCGGCCAATGTTTGCAGACTATGCTCTTAATAAGAGGGGAGAAAGGATGGTAAGTGTTTATACATGGAATACGTGGGATGTTCTTCACAGTAGTAGGTCTTTGAGAAAATTTTCTATTGGCAATGTCAATAGGATATCCCCTCTGGAGAAACTTCATACTCATTTCTGAGGATCTTAAATCACGTTGTGCTGGGTCTGATACAATACGCGCCACACGCTGATGTTGGGAAATGGGAAGACTTTGTTTAGTGTGACGGGGATGGCAACTTGTAAAATGCAAAAGACTGTTACGGTCAGTCGGTTTCACATACAAATCCGTGCTAAGGATGCCGTCGGACGATATTACCATGGTATCCAAAAAATTAATATTATGGCTATCAAATTGAATGGAAAAGGTGAGACCTTGTGTAAAAGAATTAATCTCAGTGTGAAACTGTGATAGAGAAGCGACATCACCCCGCCAAATGAGGAAGATGTCGTCAATATACCTTTTCCATGTAATTACATGTTCCAACCATAGTGGATGATTGTATATGTGTAATTCTTCAACATGTGCCATAAAAATATTAGCATACGGGGGTGCCAAATTTGAACCCATCGCGGTCCCCCGTTTCATGTAATTACATGGAAAAGGTATATTGACGACATCTTCCTCATTTGGCGGGGTGATGTCGCTTCTCTATCACAGTTTCACACTGAGATTAATTCTTTTACACAAGGTCTCACCTTTTCCATTCAATTTGATAGCCATAATATTAATTTTTTGGATACCATGGTAATATCGTCCGACGGCATCCTTAGCACGGATTTGTATGTGAAACCGACTGACCGTAACAGTCTTTTGCATTTTACAAGTTGCCATCCCCGTCACACTAAACAAAGTCTTCCCATTTCCCAACATCAGCGTGTGGCGCGTATTGTATCAGACCCAGCACAACGTGATTTAAGATCCTCAGAAATGAGTATGAAGTTTCTCCAGAGGGGATATCCTATTGACATTGCCAATAGAAAATTTTCTCAAAGACCTACTACTGTGAAGAACATCCCACGTATTCCATGTATAAACACTTACCATCCTTTCTCCCCTCTTATTAAGAGCATAGTCTGCAAACATTGGCCGCTTCTGAATAAGGCTTATCCAGAGGTAAGCGAATTTAGTGTACCCCCTTTATTTTGCAACAAGAGGCCTCGTAATCTCCGGGATAGTTTCGTAAAGGCTGACATAGGATCCAGTAAGACTGTACCGAAGCAAACTTTTCTCGGTACTCCCAAAAAGGGCAATTTTCCATGTCACCACTGTATACAGTGCAACAATCTTACCAGGGGTGACACCTTTACTCATCCCCTGTCAGGACGAATTTTTTCCATACAGGGGTTTTTTACATGTGAGTCCTCTTTTGTAGTTTACCTTATTAAGTGCCCGTGCGGTCTCGGATATGTTGGGGAGACCACCCAACATGTCCGAGACCGTATTAGTAAACACAAATCCACTATAAGGTGCAAACAGATGATGCTCCCTATCCCGTACCACTTTATTACATATGGTCACACGATCGCGCAATTGAAGTATCAGGTGCTGGAACATGTACCCATACCCAGAAGGGGTGGTAATAGAGTACGTACCCTGAAGGAGAGGGAATCTTATTGGATATTTACCCTGAATACGCTGGAACCAAGAGGTCTTAATAGGGAACACGACATGTGCATTTAATGAAGTTCGGTTTTGTTTTTATGTCAGTTTGTATATTTACTATATTAATTGAGTTTGGTCGACTTTTGTTGCTTCTCAGCCTCTGAATGGTCATCTACAATATGATTGTCAAAAATCCAGTATAAGGACAAGTGAGAATATTATTCTAGTACACATAGTGACATGTATCTCTCCCTAATTATTTTTATTCTTTCTTTGTTCCAGGCTCCACCTTCCACTTGATCTCTTCACCGTCCTTGCACCAATCTTGTGTCACCACAGCCACGCTCATCTATAAGGGACCATCACCAAGATTCTCTGTTGTTGTGCACTCTGTATAATGTAGTCTATTGGTACGTTTTTACTGACATGTGTTCTGTACCTGGCTCATGCGTGGGTGTAAATGGCCCAACACAGCGCACTTGCCATGCGCAATCCACAGGCCAGCACACCATTATCCTTCATATTAGGATCCCACACATTCACATACTTAATTGTTACACTTCGCATGTCTGTTTCCTCTATCTTGTGTCTTGTTCCCTGCTAGTGCACGGTGCCAGTGCATGGGCGCAGTGTGCGTGCTGGGCACAGCCTCTTGGCATGTCTACCACTCTGTCACCCACTCTGGCCAGTGTTCCGTGCTGGGCGCGCGTGCTGGGCCACTAGATGGCGATGTGCGCGCTCTCGGTGCGATTCACTGTCCAATCCCTGGTTTCCATACACCCACACACCTCCTCTGACACACCTCCTCCCATTGGGCTGGTGCTGCGCTCCGGGCGCATGCGCGGTGCGACGCGTCGCACTGCGCATGCGCGGCGTGCGCTCCACCGACTCACACTGCGTTCCACCATCCAGGAAGCAGGATGGTGGACGCTGCACTGCTCCCACTACATAAGGACACACCACCACCGCACAGTGCACGTCTCCCTGGGGCCCATACCCTATATCACCAACGCAAGGTATGTGTATTTACCTCCTGAGCTATTAGCCTGATGGAACAGCTTATTCATGTATTTTCCATATTTCATCTAGATACGTGACACCATATATGGCTCACTAGCCTTTCCCTGTCTCTAATACTTCTAATACCTCAGGTATGTGTCTATATCAGCCCATTATTTACTTCACATATACTATTTAATACTTAAATTCATACATTTTCCATAGGGTCTCCTTGTGAACCCCAGAAGGAGTCTTTTTCATTATATGATCCCATACACTTTCACTTTTTTGGAACAATATTAAGGTAACATTGATACATTTTTATCCTACCACATGTACCTTATACTGGTTTTCCTACCCCGCTTGTAACCCCTGATGTTCATATATTTTGTCCATAGCACTGATGTTACCCTGAGGCCATTGTGAATTCCTCAGTGCAAGTATCAGTATACTATCTCTGCATTTTCAGGTAGTTTTTTGCCTTCTCACCATTTGTTGTATAATACACAGAAGTCACTGTATATGTCTCTTTTCCCTACTTTATGCGTTAATGCAAGTATATGTGACTCTCTTGCTCAGAATATTCCTCTTTTTCTGAGGCAACTGAGAAACCATCAGTGAAGGAAACACGAAACTTTCCCTTATGCTCTCAGGTATCTACCTTTGACAGCGAAACAGTTTTTCCAGGTAGATTACTTTCCTTCAGGATGCATTATTTCACTTTAATCATATGGTTGAAATAATCCATGTATCATTCTAATGCGCATATTTATATCCACTTGCATTTAGAATTGTTTATATCCCACTCCCTCTGAAAAAGGTCACCACTACTGGTCATCAATTTACTTCAGTGCATAAGGTATAAGTGGGGAAAGACACACCTGTAGATAGTTATTGTGGAAGAATTAAACTCTTCTGATTTGCATGATTGTATGTCGTGTATACGATATTCATTTGTTTTTTGTCTCCTACATAGGATCACATCTTTGCTCATTTCTTTGACTGCATTATGATGTCTTCATAGTCTTGAACATATACCATACATTTGTTCATATAGGTGGGTCATTACTGCCCTCAATTTCCAAATAACAAGTGTACTCCTTATGAGCTTTGTTCCTTTGTTAGGTTTTTATTTTTATTTTCACTGTTTTCAACACATGGATTGTATAAGCATATGTATGTCTTTGTTTGGTTATGTGCTATCATGATGTCATCAGAGATTGTTGTTACATTGAACGCCATAATCATGCTATGCTTTTTTGTATATTTTCATGCACTAATTGTGCGTATGTTCTTGTTACATTAGATAAATTTGTCCTTGATAAAGGCCTTCAAAAGGTCGAAACGTCGGACGGATGAATTATCATCACTTTTTTGATCTATGCACAAAATAAAAACCATTTAAGCATTTCAAGATTTTCTCTTCTTCATATATTCTTCAAGTGTGCCGGAATTATTTTCTATATGACTAAAACATGTGACTGCTGGAGCCAATCACTGAGCTCAGCCGTCACGCCAAGGTAGATGGTGTCAGTTGCGGAGCCCTGTGATTAGGTAAAGTGGTCACACGTGTGACATTATTACTGCAGCCTGTAAACACAGACGGAGCAGCAGAGAGACATCACTGGACCAGGTGAGAATGAGTAACTCTAATCTTAATATTTTTCCCAAATGCAAGATGATGAGCACAACAAAACTTAAAATGGTAAATTGGAAGACCCCAAGAGGCAGAGGGAGGTGTGGGATGGGTTCGGGAGGGGGGGCATGGTCAATTCTTGCACAGGGGCCCTTTGTTCTCAGTGTCCGCGTCTGCCCCTGGAGGATTTGTTTATTATTATTATTTTTTTTTTTTTTTAATCAGTGAGTATACGGTGGCCAAATTATAATATATGGAGGCCAATGGGAGTGCATTAAATGGTATGAGGGTTGTGTAATACAATATGAAAGACACCTTATATATACTTTGGGGATGCATTATAATACATGGAGGTATATGGGGTGCATTAACACTAGAACTACTGGACTCATGACACCTATATAGAAATACATGGTGCAAAGTAGTCAAAATGACTACCTCAGTAGTTCTAGTGTTAAATAGTATGAGGGCTGCATAATATAATATGAAGGACTATGGGGCTGTATTACAAAACATGGAGGACAATGGGGTTGCATTATAATATATGGAGGCCTATGAATGTGCATTATAATACATGGAGGCCTATGGAGTGCATTAAATGGTATGGGGGCTGCATACTACAAAATGAAGGACTATGGGGTGCATTATAAAACATTCAGGACTATGGAGCTGCATTATAATGTATGGAGGACTATGTGCGTGCATTAAATTGTATGTGGGCTGTAGAATACAATATGAAGGACTATGGGGGCTGCATTTTAATATATCGAGGACTATAGGGGCTGCATCATAACATATGGAAAACAGCAGGGTGAATTATAATACATGGAGGACTGTGTGGTGCAGTAGAACATATGGAGGACCATGGGGTGCAGTATGATACATGAAGGACTATGGGATCCATTATAATACATGGGGGACTATGGGGGCTGCATTATAATATATGGAGGACTATGGGGTGCAGTATAATATATGGAGGACTATGGGGTGCATTCAAATATATGAAGGATTATGTGGGACCCATTATACTATATGGAATGGTATGTGGGAGCTATTATAGTACTTGGAGTGCTATATACGAGGTAGGACAAAGATACAAGCATGGGATGAGAACATTTTGAGGCTCTTTCTCTCAGCACCCAGCTTTCCCATGCTCTACTATACATCTTTCCCTCAGCACCCAGTTTTCCCATGCTCCGATATGGGAAAGCTGGGTACTGAGGGAAAATGTATAGCAGAGCATGGGGAAGGTGGGTGCTGAGGACAAGATATCAGAACATAGGAAAGCTGGGTGCTGATAAAAAAGGGATTTCTGATCATGGGAAACCTGGGTGCTGAAGGAAGAGAGCCCAGTGTCAGCCACACTATCCTGTACCCCGAATGTCAGCGTTATTATCCCATAACCCAAGTGTTGGTGTATGGTTGGGGGGGCCAAGGTCCAAAGTTTTGCATCGGGGCCCATCAAACTCTAGTTTAAAGAACTTGGACTGCGGTCAGACTTGATGCTGAGCACAATATCTAATTCATGGAGAATGTCTGGCGAGATTTCTGGATTTTATCAAGTGCCGCTATCGAAATATGCGGAAAATTATGTTCCTGCTATTATGTGTAAATGGGAAAGGGACATTAGGCCGTTACTGACACACAATGGACAAGAGCTCAGATCTGTATCCCTAGTGGACTATGTAGACTGTCAGATCTATAAATCATCTATAAGAGATTTATGACCCTCTGTTCCTCCACAAGGTCGGCATACGTACAGATAAATTGATAACATTTAGATGGATTGAGTAAAATAGAAACTGCCTAAATATGAGCAGCTTGTCTGATCTATAAGTCACTGTATAAAGAACTATGGAGACAGCGCTATTCTTCTGTATAACATATGTGATGTGGCTGTAGCCCTAATATTTCTGTACATGACGTCTCTGTATAGATAAATCTACACCAGCATTCCGGATTGGGAGAAGGTTGAAGGGGAGGGGGAGGGGCATTTTATTGTCATTTCTCTTAAAAAAAAAATAAAAAATAGAATGATCTAAATAGGAAAAAAAGAATACTTCCCCCCATTTTTGTTGTGCGCTCAAAGCTAAATTTGGAATTTAAAAAAGTATTTAGAATAATAGATAACGTAATCAAAGACCTCGTGTGGAGAAGTAAACAGCCGAGGAAAGGAAAGAAAAGGACGAGTTCATATTGTGTTAAAAAGGCCAAGAGTATAGGGTTAAATTGTTACGTCAGGCCTTACAGAGGAATAATGGTAATACTTTTGGAACAATTAACAAACAGTTAAAGCTTTGTTAGTGAGAAATTGCAGTAATAAGAGTATTGTATCCAAGACATTTACTGCCATAATGAGGGAACAGGTTGGGCGACCTCTGCTCCAGCAAAAAGGAAATGGAGGAAGAAGAAATGAAGAACATTAGTTTAGATACTCAGACTTTATTGGAAAAAATGTTTTGAGTAACAGGTTATTGGGACAATTTAGTAAGTATTTATAATCAAAGTCCCCTTAGAACAGGGGTCTCAAACTCATAGAAAAAAAATGAGAGGGTATGCATACTTTGCAGGTCAAAGTGACATTTTTAATTATTCCATGTTTTTGTCTATACACCTTTGGATCCCTTTTTTTTTTAACATATTTTGCTTGTTTCTTATGACATGACATACCAGCACTTTTTTGTTTAGTTAAGTATATATAACTTACTAAGCTAACATCTTGTAGTAATGTCCCCCATCCTTGTAGTATTGTGCCCATCCTTGTGCCCTGTAGTATTGTGATTATTTTGTGCCCTGTATTATTGTGTCCATCCTTGTGCCCTGTAGTAATGTGCTCATCCTTGTGCCCTATAGTATTGTGCCCATCCTTGTAGTATTGTGCTCATCCTTATGCCCTGTAGTTTTTTACCCAATAGTATTGTGTCCATCCTTGTGCCCTATAGTATTCTATCCATCCTTGTGCCCTGTAGTATTGTATCCAATCTTGTGCCCTATAGTATTGTGTCCATCCTTGTGTCCTGTAGTATTCTATCCATCATTGCGCCCTGTAGTATTGTATCCAATCATGTGCCCTATAGTATTGTGCCAATCCTTGTGCCCAGTAGTATTGTGCCCATCCTTGTAGTATTGTGTCCATCTTTGTGCCCTGTAGTATTGTGCCCATCCTTATGCCCTGTATTGTGCCCATCCTTTTAGTATTGTGCCCATCCTTGTAGTATTGTGCCCATCCTTGCAGTATTGTGTCCATTATTGTGTCCTGTAGAATTGTGCTCATCCTTGTGCTGATCCTTGTAGTATTGTGTACATCCTTCTGCCCTGTAGCATTGTGCCCATCCTTGTAGTATTGTGTCCATCCTTGTGTCCTGCAGTATTGTGTCCATCCTTGTGCCCAGTAGTATTGTGCTCATCCTTCTAGTATTGTGTCCATCTTTGTGCCCTGTAGTATTGTACCCATCCTTATGCCCTGTATTGTGCCCATCTTTATGCCCTGTATTGTGCCCATCCTTGTAGTATTGTGCCCATCCTTGTAGTATTGTGTCCATTCTTGTGTCCTGTAGAATTGTGCTCATCCTTGTGCCCATCCTTGTAGTATTGTGTACATCCTTGTGCCCTGTAGCATTGTGCCCATCCTTGTAGTATTGTGTCCATCCTTGTGTCCTGCAGTATTGTGTACATCCTTGTGTCCTGTAGCATTGTGCCCATCCTTGTAGTATTGTGCTCATCCTTGTGCCCTGTACTATTGTGCCCATCCTTTAGTAATACACCCAAAAAAAAAAATTCTCACCTTTCCTCAGTTCCCTCTTATTAGGCTGTGTGCCAATGATCACTGTTGGCAGTGTTTTAGATGCAGCATATTTCAGCTGCATCCAAAACGCTGCAATATACAGTACAAACAAAAAGGATTCTTAAAGGGCCAGCATGCCCTAACCTGGAATAACATCTCAGCCAAGGGCTGAGAGGCACTAGATAGTTAAGGCATCCTCCCTCTATGGTAGATACCTGAGCAATATGGTATAATCTTTGAAACAAGAAGAGGGAGGAGGAATATTGGGTATTTTTGGGGGGAGGGTTACAATACTCTTGTCCATATAGTGAATAATATAAATATATAACAATGTGAAATGTTCAATGTACATGGAATATTACTTTGATTTTTAGAAAACAGATGTCTATTAGTAACTGTATATAATTATAATACTAATGTAACTTCTAGTGTGCTTTCCCTTTCTGGTTTACTTGCTTTTTTTTTTTTTTTTTACACTCTCTTGTGTTTTTTTGTTCAGTTTGTCAAATATATGGTTTCTTCTCATGTGAATTTTCTTAGTGGTCATCAAATTAAAATTTAAGTAACACATTTGTCATCTTCTAGGTATGATAATGGCTTCTACCTTGTGAGTTTTGTGATGTTAAAAAAAGATCACATTTGTGTGTAAAATATTTACCTCATTCTAAACATGTTCTCCCCTGTGTGAATTCTTTGGTGTTTAGAAAGATTAGATTTTTTGTTAAAACATTTCCCACATTCTGAACATGAATATGGCTTCTCCCCCGTGTGAATTATCTTGTGTTTAACAACACATGTTTTAGATGCAAAACATTTCCCACATTCTAAACATGAGAATGGCTTCTCCCCTGTGTGAGTTCTCTGGTGTATAACAAGATATGATTTCTGTGCAAAACATTTCCCACATTCTGAACATGAAAAAGGTTTCTCCCCTGTGTGAGTTCTCTGGTGCATAACAACATTAGTTTTTGTTCTAAAACATTTCCCACATTCTGAACATGAATATGGCTTCTCCCCCGTGTGAGTTCTCTGGTGTGTAACAAGATCAGGTTTTTTGTTAAAACATTTCCCACATTCTGAACATGAATAAGGCTTCTCCCCCGTGTGTGTTCTTTGATGTGTAACAAAATTTGATTTC
Source organism: Anomaloglossus baeobatrachus (assembly GCF_048569485.1). Lineage (NCBI taxonomy): Eukaryota > Metazoa > Chordata > Amphibia > Anura > Aromobatidae > Anomaloglossus > Anomaloglossus baeobatrachus. The sequence goes on along the minus strand of NW_027441800.1, from coordinate 774,487 downwards.
TGTGGAAAACATTTCCCACATTCTGAACATGAGAATGGCTTCTCTCCCGTGTGAGTTCTTTGATGTATTACAAAAAGTGATTTGTGTGCAAAACATTTCCCACATTCTGAACATGAATATGGTTTCTCCCCAGTGTGAGTTCTCTGGTGTGTAACAAGAACTGATTTATTGTTAAAATATTTCCCACATTCTGAACATGAATATGGCTTCTCCCCCGTGTGAGTTCTCTGGTGTCTAGCAAGATCAGGTTTTTTGTTAAAACATTTCCCACATTCTGAACATGAAAATGGCTTCTCCCCAATGTGACATCTTTGATGTACAACAAGATCTGATTTTTGAATAAAACGATTCCCACATTCTGAACATGAGAATGGCTTTTCCCCAATGTGAATTCTCTGGTGTTTAACAAGATATGTTTTAAATGCAAAACATTTCTCACATTCTGAACATGAATATGGCTTCTCCCCAGTGTGAGTTCTCTGGTGTTTAACAAGATCTGATTTATAGTTAAAATATTTCCCACATTCTGAACATGAGAATGGCTTCTCCCCTGTGTGAATTCTCTGGTGTATAACAAAATTTGTTTTAAATGCAAAACATTTCCCACATTCTGAACATGAGAATGGCTTCTCCCCTGTGTGAATTCTCTGGTGTATAACAAGATATGTTTTAAATGCAAAATATTTCCCACATTCTGAACATGAGAATGGCTTCTCCCCTGTGTGAATTCTCTGGTGTATCACAAGATCTGATTTTTGGGTAAAATGTTTCCCACATTCTGAACATGAATATGGCTTCTCTCCAGTGTGAATTTTCATATGTGTAACAAAATTTGATTTATGTGCAAAACATTTACTACATTCTGAACATGAATATGGCTTCTCCCCCGTGTGAATTCTCTGGTGTATAACAAGTTCTGATTTTTTGTTAAAACATTTCCCACATTCTGAACATGAATATGCCTTCTCCCCTATGTGATTTCTCTGGTAACTAACAGAGTCTGAAGAAAATTGTTTCTCCCCTGTGTGCATTTGTTTATGGATTTTTTGATATTCTGAAGTTGAAAATGGCTTCTTTGATATATGAGCACTTTGATTTTTAATGCCTCTTTTGTTTCTGTTAATAGTATGTGATGAATCAAAAGGTAAGATTTGTTTAAAAGAATCAGATGATAGATCTTTGCTGTGAAGGGATGATGGTATATCTTGAATAGTGGGATTTGCTTCAGTTATATCTTGTGGCATATTTAGGTCATCTGATTTAAAAACTGAAGATGTCAGTTGTGCCTCTAATCTCCTGGTATAGTCATCTGCCAAGAATAAAAATAATTTTTAATAACATATACAAATTTAAGGATATAATTTATAAAATAGCTTGTAACACCGTAACCAGCATCCCCTTACTGCCCTGCCCCCTTTCCTAGGTAGAGACACCGGCACACTTACTATCCTGGCCGCTTATAATGGTTTCCATCTCCCAGGGCTTGCGCACACCAAGCAGGTCTCCTGTGAGTTCGCACAAATGTATTCTTAAAGGGCCAGCGTGCCCTAACCTGGAACAGCATCTCAGCCTAGGGCTGAGAAGCACCAGATAGTTAAGACATCCTCCCTCTATGTTAAACCTACATTAGACCTGCATCTTAGTACAAGTATATCAAAGAAGCAAGATAAATCCCCAAATTAATTACATCTTTATTAACATGATACAAAACACATCATAAATTTATCACATAATCAGAGATGGGTATCAAAACACACAGTTAAAAATTAACTCCTTAAAAACAGAAAAAATCCTGGAACAGTGTGGTTATTAGCTATTGCATAAGGGTGGTCAGAAGAGAGACTAATGCAATCAATTAGATATACCAAACATGATAATACAAACTGATAATCCGGGAGTTTTAAAGGCGAACTTAATCACCCCATAATGGGGTTTCAATTTTAAAGTGACGGTGCCTTAGAGGTACATGATATACAGGAGCATCACTGCAACCTTACACATATAAACATAAAATAGCATGGCACAATGTTATTATAGAATTCCCCATATATGCAAAATGCCCACATTCAATTCAATGTAACCCCATATATCATCATATAATCCTGCAGAGCAGGGAAGAGAAGGGGAACATCAGGCTGCCGGAAGACAATTTGAAAAGTTGGAGACCACTACCTGAAGAACCACACTGCCCAGCACCTCTACGCATGTTTCACACTCGCTTCGTCAGGAGGTGCTGTGACAGAAGAATGGTCACCATTATATAGCGCTAGACTTACCTGAGGCCCATTAGTGCCGTGCACTGCATGGCGGCGGCCATGCCACCCACTCCAGCTGGCGTCCTGGAAGGTACGATGCGCATGCGCGCTAATCGCTTTACATCTGGATGATGATGTTATAATGATGACTGCTGATGTAGAATCATTATATACATCTATTGCACACTCTGATGGGTTAAGGGCTGTTGAATTCTATTTGGGCACTATCTCTCTGGATAGTGATCTTGTTTCTCTCCTGCTCACCCTGCTGAAATTTATCCTCACCCACAACTTCTTCCTGTTTAAGGGGCGCTACTATCTCCAGGAGAGGGGCACTGCCATAGGGGCGTCTTGTGCGCCCTCGCATGCGTGCCTCTTCCTGGGCTATTGGGAGTGCTCCATTCAATATCCTGACAGTGATAATGGTTCAGTCTTGTTGTGGGTGAGGTATATAGATGATGCGTTTATGGTTTGGCAGGGTGGGCAGGAGGAGCTAAAGGGGTTTATTCAGGGGCGTAACTACCGCGGTCGCAGCGGTCGCCACAGCGACCGAGCCCGGGAGTTTAGGGGCCCGGCGGCCGCCCGGCAGTTCAGCAGCCAGCTCCTGTTAGTGAGGGAGGAGCTGCGCTGATCTGTCACAAACCACGCGGCGGCTATATGACCCACTGCCGCCGACACCGGGCCCCCCTGCCTGGTGTCAGCGGCGGCAGCGGGGCCCCCTCCCCCGTCACCGCGCACAGTAATGTTGAAGCATAGAGGTGCCGGCGCACTCTATGCATCATCATTCCCCCCCCCTCCGTGCCTGCGCGGTGACGTCACTCCTGTGCGACTGCTGTGCTCAGAGTGCACAGAGCGCAGGACGCCGACCGGAGCACCGGGAGAACGAGAAGGGGGGAGGACGAGCAGCGGTGGAAGAGGAGAGCGGTCAGGACACAACAGCAGCTGGGGAATGAGGGGAGCAGTGAGGACGAGCAGCGGCTGGGGAATGAGGGGAGCAGTGAAGACGAGCAGCGGCTGGGGAATGAGGGGAGCAGTGAAGATGATGAGCAGCGGCTGGGGAATGAGGGGAGCAGTGAAGACGAGCAGCGGCTGGGGAATGAGGGGAGCAGTGAGGACGAGCAGCAGTGGAATGAGGAGACGTGAAGACAGAGCAGGAAGAGAGAGGGTGAGTACTTATATATTAGTGAATACACGGTGGCCAGAGGCCTGGGGAGGCTCATTATACATGGAGGCCTGGAGAGGCTGTCTGCATTAGTATACATGTAGGCATGGAGAGGCTGTCTGCATTAGTATACATGGAGGCCTGGAGAGACTGGCTGTATTAGTATACATGGAGAGGCTGGCTGCATTAGTATACATGGAGGCCTGGAGAGGCTGGCTGCATTAGTATACATGGAAGTCTGGCTGCATTATTATACATGGAGGCCTGGAGAGGCTGTCTGCATTATTATACATGGAGGCCTGGAGAGGCTGTCTGCATTATTATACATGGAGGCCTGGAGAGGCTGTCTGCATTATTATACATGGAGGCCTGGAGAGGCTGTCTGCATTATTATACATGGAGGCCTGGAGAGGCTGTCTGCATTATTATACATGGAGGCCTGGAGAGGCTGTCTGCATTATTATACATGGAGGCCTGGAGAGGCTGTCTGCATTAGTATACATGGAGGCCTGGAGAGGCTGTCTGCATTAGTATACATGGAGGCCTGGAGAGGCTGTCTGCATTAGTATACATGGAGGCCTGGAGAGGCTGTCTGCATTAGTATACATGGAGGCCTGGAGAGGCTGTCTGCATTAGTATACATGGAGGCCTGGAGAGGCTGGCTGCATTATTATACATGGAGGCCTGGAGAGGCTGTCTGCATTATTATACATGGAGGCCTGGAGAGGCCTGCATTAGTATACATGGAGGCCTGGAGAGGCCTGCATTAGTATACATGGAGGCCTGGAAAGGCTGTCTGCATTAGTATACATGGAGGCCTGGAGAGGCTGTCTGCATTAGTATACATGGAGGCCTGGAGAGGCTGTCTGCATTAGTATACATGGAGGCCTGGAGAAGCTGTCTGCATTAGTATACATGGAGGCCTGGAGAGGCTGCCTACATTAGTATACATGGAGGCCTGGAGAGGCTGCCTGCATTAGTATACATGGAGGCCTGGAGAGGCTGCCTGCATTAGTATACATGGAGGCCTGGAGAGGCTGCCTGCATTAGTATACATGGAGGCCTGGAGAGGCTGTCTGCATTAGTATACATGGAGGCCTGGAGAGGCTGTCTGCATTAGTATACATGGAGGCCTGGAGAGGCTGGCTGCATTAGTATACATGGAGGCCTGGAGAGGCTGGCTGCATTTTTATACATGGAGACCTGGAGAGGCCTGCATTTGTATACATGGAGGCCTGGGGAGGCTAGCTGGTATATTATACATGGAGTCCTGGAGAGGTTGGCTGCATTATTATATATGGAGGCCTGGGGAGGCTGCATAATAAACATGAAGGACACCTTATACATGGACTATAGGGGTGTATTATACATAGAGGTCTATGAGGCTGCATTATACTGGAGGTCTATAGGGCTGCATTATACATGGAGGTCTATGGGGCTGCATAATACAATGTGAAGTTTTATGGGGTTGCGTTATAATACATATAGGTCTATGGGGGCTACATTATAATATATGGAGGACTATGGAGCCTACCTTATACATGGACTATGGGTGTGCATTATAAAACATGGAGGACTATGTGGTGCTGTATAATATATGAAGTACTATGGGGTGAATTTTAATACATGGAGAACTATGGGAAATGCATTACAGTTGAAGGGCTACTTTATACATGGAGGATTATGGGGGTGCATTATAACATATGGAGGACTATGTGGTGCAGTATAATATATGGAGTACTATAGGATGAATTATAATACATGGAGAACTATGGGAATTGCATTATAATACATGGAGGACTATGGGAAATGCATTATAATACATGGAGGACTATGGAGCTGCATTCTAATATGAAGGGTTATGTGGGACCCTTTATATTATATGGAAGGCTTTGCGGGGGCCATTATTGTATTTTGAGAACTTTATACAAGGGGGACAAAGATACAATCAGGGGATGGGAACGTTTTGTGCTGAGGGAAAAAAGCTCTTTCCCTCAGCACCCAGCTTTCCCATGCTCTGCTATACATCTCTCAGCACCCAGCTTTCTCATGCTCTGATATGGGAAAGCTGGGTGCTGAGGACAAAATAAATATCAGAACATAGGAAAGCTGGGTGCTGATGGAGGGATTTCAGGGTGCTGTGGGTGAGAGCAAAGTGTCAGCGTCATTATCCTGTACCCCGAGTGTCAGTGTCATTTTTCCCTACCCCAAGTGTCGGTGTATGTGGAGGGGGGCCCCAGGTCTGAAATTTGCACCGGGGCCCATCCAACTCTAGTTACGCCACTGGGTTTATGTGCTCATTGAATGTAAATGATTCTAATATAAAACTAACTTATAATTACAGCACTGACTCAACAGAGTTTCTGGACGTCAGAATAATGAAGGGAGCGGATGGTTCCGTTGTGACGGATATCTTTAGAAAAGGAACAGCTGTAAACTCCCTTCTTAGTGCAAAATCATCTCATCCACCACAAGTTATCAATTCTATACCAACAGGTCAGGTTTTCTTTTGTTAAGAGCACGCAGGGTATGGTCAGACATTGAGTTATTTGAGTGGCAGGCGAGGGATCTTAAGAGACGGTTCAAGTCCCGCCACTATAGTGATAGGTCAATTCAATCTGGCTATGAGAGGGCAAGAAATACCCTGAGGGATAACTTGCTTAAATATAACATAAAAAAATAGGATAATCGGGGGGCGGGGCGATGTAGCCGACCAGAGAGGACGCATGGGAAGAGAGCTCCTATAATCCTGATCTTATCCTGGCCATTTACACCTGGTTACCTGATCCATTTACTAACTGACCTGCTGCTGTGACAGGAGACACCATCTGGAGGCTGGCGATTCCCACTGGAGCTATTCCCTGACTCCTGCACGGCGTTGCTGGATCTCCTGAGGCTGGAGAGTGTGGAGCAGAAGCCATCTTCCCACAGCCTGCATTTTCACAGTGAGCAGCAGAGCATGACTCTGGAGAGCAGTGAGGAGTGACAGATTTATGGCCAGAGGTGAAGACCGGGAGTGGTGAGCACAGGGAGTTAATCCCTTAGCTGTGTAACTGGCAGTCAGTGAGCAGCAGGGGCCGGTAGCTGTGGGAGACTTTAACCCATAGAGTGCTGGAGGGTCTGGAGTGTGTGCCTTGCAAAACAGGCCCTGCAGATTCTTCCTGACACATGAAAACAAATAAGTGGCACATATTGAAGTCCCCACGCTGCGCAGGCCTGCATCATCCTGATAAATACACCCTGAGTGCTGTGCTGCCCTGGGACTCCCTTCATTCTTATTATCCACCATATAAGTGGCTGTTTTCCGGCTCTCTGGACGTGGTGAGGAAGTGGAGACAGACATATTACTAAATATACATTATAAAAGGCACAGATTCAGACGCACGGGGGCACGATAAGAGAGGGGTTCAGAATCAGCAAATCTTCAGTGTATCAATATGAGTCCCCCTAAACAAAGTGGAGCTATTGACAAACTTAAGGAGTTCGCAAGGGGTGGTCAAGGCAGATGCCCCTAAAGACAAGAGAAATGCCATCCCAAAAGGTCAGGCACTATTGGATGACGGGTCATAGGATAAAGATGATTTAACCCTGAGGCAGGTGTATGAACAGCTTCTACAAGCAATTTCTACAAGCAACAGCTGCCTCACAGGGAAAATTGAGCAGGTACATTCAGAGGTGGGCCTCCTGCGTCAGGACATGCAATCCTTGAGAGCCCGAACAGCGGAAGTTGAGACGCGAGTGTTAACTTTATTTCTTTGCAGGGACAGGCTTATTACTGTTGGAGGGTTAACCACACTTACTTGCAGGGCAGAAAGCGTCTTATACCTGGGATCCTGGTTCTATAAAAAGATGTATGTAATATGGGGTCAGAGCTAATATTTATGACCTGGAATGTCAGAGGCCTTAAAATCGCCCAAAAAATGTATTAAGGTATTCTCCCAAATTAAGCAAGTCAAGGCCCAACTGGTGGTACTGGTAGAGACTCACCTCACACGGGACACAGCCAGACTAGTAAACAAACCGTGGGTACAATGGTCGGCACATGCGTTCCACACCAGCTACTCCAGGGGTGTCTCTCTATTGGTCCATAGACATATCCGTTGGCAAGTGAAGGTGGTGAGGCGTGACCCGGAAGGGCGATTTGTGTTTATATATGCATCTATAAACTCTAGAGATTATGTGCTATTATGTATTTACAACCCCCCGCCAGCTCGCATCTCCATTCTTAAACAAGCACTGAGTTTTGCCCTCAATTATCCAGATGCGTATGTGTTCTGTATGGGGGATTTTAATCTTGTGATGAATGAGGAGCAGGACAGGTTTCGGATGGATGGAGGGGGACAACATTCGGCCACACACTTGACTGATTTGCAGCAAGGCGCGGAGGGAGGTGGGTGGATTGACCTTTGGCGACTCTGGCATCCTAACACCCGAGAATATACATGTCATTCTTCTACTAGACGCACGCTGTCCCGACTGGTTTATATATTTGGGTCGAGCAATATCGCAACCTGGGTGGATGACGTGGTACACGGGGTCAGGGGCATATCAGATCACAGCCCAGTGATTCTTACTATGAAGACTAACCAAGGTGTTGGTAAACCCTTTTGGAGGTTAAACCCCTTTTGGCTGAAGCTAATAGATCAAAGTGATAGAACTCTGACCCAAATAGAGGATTTCCTGGAAGCCCACCCTAAACCCTGGAATATTAACTTGGTGTGGGACACTCTTAAAGCCTACCTTAGAGGGTGTTTGTCTTCAACCATAACATATCTTAAAAGAGTGACTAAAACTGAGGATGATATAGTAGATGGGAGACTTAGGGACTCAGAGGCAATATATATCAGCCCCAACCGATGGAAATAGGGCGGCCTGGATGAAATCGTATAGGTTATATATGCAGCACTCTGAGACCAAGTCCAAACGCAAATTGTTCTTTACCCGACAATCATATTTTGAGCTTGGAAATCAATCCAGTAAATTATTGGCATATATGGTTAGGCAACACAACACTTCAAATACAATATTGGGAATACGGAGGATGGATGGCTCAATAGCTACATCCCCTGAGGATATTTTAGAGTGCTTTTGTGAATACTATAAAACCCTATACACTTCTAGAAATCCTCATGGAGTTCAAAGTTGCGTGACATATTTGTCGGATTTGGGGTTTCCCACTTTGAGTGGATCACAACGGGAGTCTCTGGAGGCGAACATCACACTGGATGAAGTGATTACTGCCATCTCGGATATGGCTAGGGGGAAATCCCCGGGTTCAGATGGCCTTCCCATAGAATTCTATAGTAAATATTGTGACGTATTGGCCCCGATTCTTTTAGAGGTTTTCTCACATTTTTCAGCCAGCGACTCTCTACCTGCCTCCTTATACGAAGCACATATAGTCGTGCTGAGGAAGGAGGGTAAAGATCCACTAGACTGCGGTTCATACTGTCCTATATCCCTAGTTAATGTGGATTACAAGATCTTTACCAAAATACTGGCGTCCAGGCTTAATTCAGTCATATTGAGTATAGTTCACCCAGATCAAACCGGATTTATGCCTGGGAAAAACACCTCTATAAATATAAGACGGGTCCAGTCCATAGTGCAATATAGCACACTGGTCCAGGAGAACGAGTGGGCCTTGGCCTCGCTGGACGCGGCCAAGGCATTTGACTTGGTAGAATTGCCATTTTTATTTGCCTGTCTCCAGAGATTCGCCTTTGGGCCTAAATTCAGTAACTGGATTCATATGTTGTATAGGTCTCCGACAGCCAGGATACTAGTCAATGGTGCTATGTCTACACCCTTCTCATTGAACCGGGGCACAAGACAGGGATGCCCTCTGTCTCCAGCATTGTTTGCACTAGTTATTGAAGCTTTGGCAATTAGAATCCGCTCTCATCCACAGATCACTGGAATCACTATAGCCGACCGCACAGATCAAATAGGATTGTATGCGGATGACATGGTTGTCTTCTTAGATCGAGTGCAAGAGACTCTACCGGTCGTTATAGACACTATAGACAAATTTGGGGAGTTTTCGGGACTACGCATCAACTGGGATAAGTCTGCTTTAATGCCATTAATGAACGGGTCTGGAATTTCAATGGAGGGTAGGTCACCTTTGCAAGTGGTAACTAGCTTTAAATACCTGGGAATACACATACAGAAAGACCATACACTAGACCTGCAGACGAGTATAACACCACTTCTGGAGCACGTTAAACTTAAATATAACTTGTGGAGCAAGCTACCCCTGTCAGTGGTTGGCAGAATAAATTTAATCAAATGATATTACTTCCAAAGCTTAGTTATACACTACAACATAGTGCAGTATCAGTACCCAAATCCTTCTTCTCAATGTTGAACTCGCTTACTACTTCTTTCATATGGGGTAAATCCAGACCCAGACTTCGGTTATCCATTTTACAGAGATCCAAAAGACTGGGAGGGATGGCTCTGCCGGAGTTCTTCCTCTACTACCTCGCGGGACAGCTTAGGGCACTAGAGACTTGGATGCCTGGATGTCAGCTGCCAAACTCTGAGAGTCACTTGGTACACGCGGCTGGGACTGATTGTTTAGTGGATTTTCTGGAATCAGATGGACTGAGAACACCACGGCAATTACCCCTCCTCAGGTTGGCAAGATTAGTCTGGCGACAAGCCAAGAGGTTGGTACACTTCGAAGGGGTGGTGGCGGAACTCCCATTATGGGGGAATAGCCACTTCCATACTCTGAGAGATCACCCCTCGGCGCAATTCTGGGCCACTCACAGCGTCAGTGCATTAGGTGATCTTTTTGTCCTGGGAACCACAACCTTCAAGTCCTTTGAACAAGTCCAGATTGAATATAATGTTCCAAGATCACAGTTTTTTAGATACCTGCAGATTCGCACAGCGATTCAATCCCACATACAGAAAATTGGAGTGAGGAAATTGATATCACTTCCTATGATAGATATTCTAAAATCACAAGGACCTCGAGGCCTCATCTCAGCTATATATACTTACCTGTTGTCGGTGGGGGTGGAGTCGGACCCCTTGCCAGCCCAGGATAGATGGAAATCTCTAATTCCCTCTCTACAGGGAGAGGAATGGGAAGAGATATTGGAATCTCCGACTGCGGTATCCCCATCAGTTAATAATAAGTTGATTCAATGCTACATTGTCCACCAGGCATACCTTACTCCAACTCGATTATTTAGTATGGGCCGTTCTTGTACATCGGAGTGCCCGAGGTGTCATCTCTCAGGGGCAAATTTCATACATATGATCTGGAGCTGTCCTAATATATCTTCGTACTGGCGGGGAGTGACATCTCTGCTGACATCGATTGTGTCGATTCCTGTTTTGTGTGACCCTTTGATATGCCTGTTTGGGGTGGTGGAGGAAGAGTCCTGGGATCATAACATGACAATATTCCTCAGAGAGGCATTGTTTCTGGCTAGGAAATTAATAGCTCTGAGGTGGATGGGAGATTCGAATTCAACTGTGCGGTCCTGGGTTAAACTAGTCAATGCAACCATAGTCTATGAGCGGGTGGTATATTATAATAGGGGGTGCCCGGGAAAATTTAACAAAATCTGGGGTTTGTGGAATTCTTCTCCAGACACACTTGCGGAGGTTTGAGGGAGATTATGCGGATAATGGTGGTTCCCGCTAGATGTTGGGATATGAAACACTGTCCAATGGTATATTGAGATATAATAATGCAATGTGGCTGTTGTGGTTGTTCTTTCTTTCTTCCTTTTTCTATCTTGTTTTCAAAATATGGTCATGCTGATAGTTAGAGCTGTTCTTATGCTCAATATAAATTTAGATATATATGCAAATGATAAGAAGTTTAGATAATAACATTGTTCTATGTTAAGTGCTAAAGATATTATGGACTTTATATGACTGTTCATTGTTATATTTAAATATTACTATCTATATACTGAGCTATCATTATATGGCAAATGTCAGTTGTACCATGTTTGAAATTGTTAATAAAACGAAGTTAAAAAAAAAAAAAAATAGGATAATCAAGTCAGATTTATTACGGCCTATCATTCTCAGTGAAGGGAAATGAATGAAGTTGCTGCACGCTATTGACCGATACTCCTATCTGATGGTGATCTAGCAAAAGTCAATTCGGATAAACCATCAATAACACTACAAAAGGTCAAGGACCCTTAGGGACATGATAGTGAGAAATCACTATGTCCCACCCCCCTCCACGTTTCTGGGTTTGTCAAAAGGACCCAGATGGGGTTCATATTCTTTTGGAGACTGTGGGGCTTGTTCCCAAATGTAAAGGTTTCATAGTTTCATAGTTTTTAAGGTTGAAGGGAAACTCTAAGTCCATCTAGTTCAACCCGTAGCCTAACATGTTGATCCAGAGGAAGGAAAAAAAAACAAACAATGTGGCAAACAAGCTCCAATGGGGAAAAAAAATTCCTTCCTGACTCCACATACGGCAATCAGACTAGTTCCCTGGATCAACACCCTGTCATAAAATCTAATATATATAACTGGTAATATTACATTTTTGAAGAAAGGCATCCAGGCTCTGCTTAAATGTTAGTAGTGAATCACTCATTACAACATCATGCGGCAGAGAGTTCCATAGTCTCACTGCTCGTACAGTAAAGAATCCTCGTCTGTGATTATGATTAAACCTTCTTTCCTCAAGACGTAGCGGATGCCCCCGTGTTCCAGTCACAGGCCTAGGTGTAAAAAGATCTTTGGAAAGGTCTCTGTACTGTCCCCTCATATATTTATACATTGTGATTAGATCCCCCCTAAGCCTTCGTTTTTCCAAACTAAATAACCCCAAGTTTAATAACCTGTCTTGGAATTGCAGCACACCCATTCCTCTAATAATCTTGGTCGCTCTTCTTTGCACCCTCTCCAGTTCAGCTATGTCCTTCTTATATATCGGTGACCAGAATTGTACACAGTATTCTAAGTGCGGTCGCACTAGTGACTTGTACAGAGGTAGAACTATATTTTTTTCATGAACACTTATACCTCTTTTAATACATCCCATTATTTTATTAGCCCTGGCAGCAGTTGCCTGACACTGTCCACTAAAGTGAAGTTTACCATCCACCCATACACCCAAGTCTTTTACTGTGTCTGTTTTACCCAGTGTTCTACAATTAAGTACATAATTATAAATTTTATTTCCTCTACCCAAGTGCATGACCTTACATTTATCTACATTAAACTTCAATTGCCACTTCTCAGCCCAATCCTCCAATTTACATAAATCTCCCTGTAATATAAAATTATCTGCCTCTGTATTGATTACCCTGCAGAGTTTAGTATCATCTGCAAATATTGAAATTCTACTCCGCATGCCCCCAACAAGGTCATTAATAAATATGTTGAAAAGAAGCGGGCCCAATACTGACCCCTGTGGTACCCCACTATGAACTGAGACCCAGTCTGAGTACGTACCATTAATAACCACCCTTTGTTTCCTATCACTGAGCCAGTTTTTAACCCAGTTACACATATTTTCCCCTATCCCCATTATTCTCATTTTATGTACCGAACAAGTTCCAATGTTCCCCATTGGAACTTGTTTGCCACATTGGGGTTTTTTTTTGCCTTCCTCTGGATCAACATGTTAGGCTACAGGTTGAACTAGATGGACTTAGGCGGGCTTTGCACACTACGACATCGCAGGTGCGATGTCGGTGGGGTCAAATCGAAAGTGACGCACATCCGGCGTCACTTGCGATGTCGTAGTGTGTAAATCCTAGATGATACGATGAACGAGCGCAAAATCGTCGTCATCGTATCATCGCTGCAGCCTCCGACATTTCCATAATGCCGGTGGAGCGACAGGTACGATGTAGTTCCTCGTTCCTGCGGCCGCACACATCGCTGTGTGTGAAGCCGCAGGAGCGAGGAACTTCACCTTACCTGCCTCCCGGCTGCAATGAGAAGGACGGAGGTGGGCGGGATGTTTACATCCTGCTCATCTCCGCCCCTCCACTTCAATTGGCCGCCTGCCGTGTGACGTCACTGTGACGCCGCACGGCCCGCCCCCTAAGGAAGGAGGCGGGTCGCCGGCCAGAGGGATGTCGCACGGCAGGTATGTGCGTGTAAAGCTGCCGTAGCGATAATAATCGCTACGGCAGCTTTCACTATATATCGAACGTGCGACGGGGGCGGGACTATCGCTGCAGCATCGGTAACACATTGTTACCGATGTTGCAACGTGCAAAGCCCGCCTTAGAGTCTCCCTTCAACCTTAAAACTATGAAACCTTTTGTGTGGCACCGTATCAAAAGCTTTTGAAAAGTCCATATACACAACATCCACTGCATTTCCCTGGTCCAGGCTTGAACTTACCTCTTCATAGAAGCTGATCAAATTAGTTTGACAGGATCGATCCCTCATAACCCCATGTTGATACTCTGTCATTAGGTTATTTTTCTTGAGATACTCCAGTATAGCATCTCTCAAGAAACCCTCAAGGATTTTACCAACTGTAGAGGTTAAACTTACCGGCCTATAATTTCCCGGCTCAGTTTTTGTCCCCTTTTTGAATATTGGTACCACATTTGCTATGCGCCAGTCCTGCAGTACCGACCCTGTTATTAAGGAATCTGTGAAGATTAAAAATAATGATCTATCACAGAACTCAATTCCTGTAGTACTCTGGGGTGTATGCCATCCGGGCCCGGAGATTTGTCAACCTTAGTGATTTCGAGGCGGCGGCGTACTTCCTGCTGGGTTAAGCAGGTAATATTCAAGGGTGAATTTATGGTATCACTGGTCATGTCATCTGCCATGGCATTTTGTTGTATAAAAACCGTAGAAAAAAAGTCATTCAGCAGGTTGGCTTTACCCTCATCCCCCTCCACCAAGACTATTTTTAAGGGGGCCAACACTATCGCTTTTCAGTTTTTTACTGTTTATGTAGTTAAAAAATATTTTAGGATTATTTTTACTTTCTCTCACAATGAGTCTCTCTGTCTCAAACTTAGCTAACTTAATTTGCTTTTTACATATTTTATTTAATTTTCTATAATTATATAATGCCTCATCACTACCTACCCTCTTTAATTCTTTTAAGGCTTTCTGTTTTTCTTTTAATGCTTCCCTTACAGCTCTATTTAGCCATAGGGGTTTCCTCCTATTTCTAGCATGTTTGTTCCCATAGGGTATATTTTCTGCACAAGCCCCATTCAGGATACTCATAAATGTTTCCCATTTACTTTGTGTACTTTTATTACTTAGTGCAATAAACTGGGATGATGTACTAAGATCATCCATTTAAAATTTGCTTTCCTGAAGTTTAGTGTCCTTGTAGCCCCTCTACTATACATCTTACTAAAGAATACATGAAAACTTATTATTTTGTGATCACTATTCCCCAAGTAACCCCCAACTTGTATATTTGATATGCGGTCTGGCCTATTGGTTAGTACAAGGTCTAGTAGTGCTCCCCCTCTTGTGGGGTCCTGTACCATTTGTGAAAGGTAATTATCTTTCATTGTTATCAAAAATCTATTTCCTTTGCTGGAACTGCAAGTTTCTGTAACCTAATTTATATCAGGATAGTTAAAGTCCCCCATAATAATTACCTCTCCGAGACTCGCTGCTTTATCAATTTGCTTGATTCCTCCAATACTAAGTCATAAAAAATTGTGCATAACATCAATTGTAGGACAACTTTTGTAGTCTACTGGGCAAAGTGTCCTTGTGGACTTATATAAGTAGGATTGATCTCCCGGGAATTTAGGGTTAGGGTCCTTGAACACATTAGGGATATCAAAAAAGCGGCAAAGGTTGAGAAACCAGAAGACTTTGAGGCCCTTAATAATATACCTAAACATTTTAGGGAAAAACATAGCTGTAACTGGCGCCTCCTCAAGTTTAGAGGGATAGAGTTTATTTTGGTACAAGGGGAGGTGATCACAGGAGGGTTTTGGACCAGAAGGAGGTAAAGTGGATCACCATGCTGGAACCTGTGAAACCACAGGGTTTGAATGATCTGGTGTCTTTTAAGCCTTTCCTGTGATCATCTTCCATTTAAAATACTAATTGAATTTTGATCTATGTCCTCGTGCGTTTGTATGTGGCGCACAATCTTATCTTGGGATAATTAATGTTTTTTTTATAACCTTTATGGGTGAATGGGTGTCCCTTGGAACCCTTGTGTGCTATATTGCCATATCCTCTTAGTTTTCCTGTATGGATTTAACTGAATTGAAATAATGATTGATTTGTACCCAATCTGTGCATTTTCTTATGTGCACAATAATGGTGTTGTCTCAGATCATGGTACTGTATATATTTTTCATAAACTTTCCCATTTATGGTGGGTTTCCAGTACTGCTGCCCTCACCTAAGATGGCGCTGGACGCACTGATGCCTGTGCGTGCTCTGTGTGCTGGTGTCTGTCCCTCCCCTCCGATCGGCGTCCAATGAGTGAAGCGATTAGCGCGCATGCGCATCGTACCTTCCGGGACGCCAGCTGGAGTGGGTCGGCATGGCCGCCGCCAAGCGGTGCGCACCACTAATAGGCCTCAGGTGAGTCTAACGCTATATAATGTTGACCATTCCCCTGTCACAGCACTTCTTGACGAAGCGAGTGTGAAACGCGCGTAGAAGTGCTGGGCAGTGTGGTTCTTCAGGTAGTGGTCTCCAACTTTTCAATTGTCTTCCGGCAGCCTGATGCCCTGATGTTCCCCTTCTCTCCCCTGCTCTACAGGGTTATATGATGATATATGGAGGTACATTGAATTGAATGTGGGCATTTTGCATATATGGGGAATTCTATAATAACATTGTGCCATGCTATTTTATGTATATATGTGTAAGGTTGCAGTGATGCTCCTGTATATCATGTAGCTCTAAGGCACCGTCACTTTAAAATTGAAACCCCATTATGGGTGATTAAGTTCGCCTTTAAAACTGCCAGATTGTCAGTTTGTAGTATCATGTTTGGTATATCTAACTGATTGCATTATTCTCTCTTCTGACCACCCTTATGCAATAGCTAATAACCCTCCTGCTCCAGGATTTTTTTCTGTTTTTAAGGAGTTAATTTTTAACTGTGTGTGTTTTGATACCCATCTCTGATTATGTGATAAATTTATGATGTTTTTTTGTATCATGTAAATAAAGATGTAATCAATTTTTGGATTTATCTTGCTTCTTTGATATACTTGTACTAAGATGCAGGTCTAATGTAGATTTAATATGTTTGGTTTGGTAGATATGCATTCATAAAATATGGATCTCTATTTCCGTTTTTGGATTTATCCTGCCTCTATGGTAGGTGCCTGAGCGATATGGTATAACATTTGAGACATGTTGCTACTGTGTTTTTCCAAAAATAAGACCTGCCCCAAAAATAAGCCCTAGCAGGGATTTCCAGCATTTTCGGAGAAAGGCTTAAATATAAGCCCTCCCCCGAAAATAAGCCCTAGTCGCGGATCAATAATGAAGTGTCCGTGCAGCTAAAAAAGTTACAGATACTACAGGACACTTCATTATACACAGCGGCACCCGGCAATTACACTCACCCGACACTGAGCGGCAGGACCTGCAGTGATTACACCCCCACACACATCAGATCTCATACACACACACAATCAATCACACACACATCGGATCGCACACACAGTCAGATCGCACACATAAGCAGATCGCACACACAAATATCGGATCACACGCAAACATCAAATCACACACACACACACAAACATCGGATCGCACACACACACACATCGGATCGCATACACACTCACCTCATCCAGCGACACCGATCTCTTCTAGCCGGGAGAATCCTGGGAGGCAGTGCAGTGGAGCGCACTGAACAGAACCTGCGGCGGGACACGTGACTTGTCTCATTCCCTGCTGCCGTAAGTGCTGGATGTTATGTGAGTGTGTGTGTGTGATCTGCTGTGTCTGCAATCGGCTGTGTGTGCCTGCGATCGGCTGTGTGTGCCTGCGATCGGCTGTGTGTGCCTGCGATCAGATGTGTGTGCCTGCGATCAGATGTGTGTGCCTGCGATCAGATGTGTGTGATCTGCTGTGTATATCTGATCTGCTGTGTGTGTTTGCCTGCGATCGGCTGTGTGTGATCGGCTGTGTGTGTGATCGGCTGTGTATATCTGCGAACTGCTGTGTGTGTGATCTGCTGTGTGTGCCTGCGATCTGCTGTGTGATCTGTTGTGTATATCTGCGATCTGCTGTGTGTGCCTGCGATCTGCTGTGTGTGCCTGCGATCTGCTGTGTGTGCATGCGATCTGCTGTGTGTGTGCCTGCGATCTGCTGTGTGTGCCTGCGATCTGCTGTGTGTGCCTGCGATCTGCTATGTGTGTGCCTGCAATCTGCTGTGTGTGCCTGCAATCTGCTGTGTGTGCCTGCGATCTGCTGTGTGTGCCTGCGATCTGCTGTGTGTGCCTGCGATCTGCTGTGTGTGTCAGCGATCTGCTGTGTGTGTCAGCGATCTGCTGTGAGTGTCAGCGATCTGCTGTGTGTGTCAGCGATCTGCTGTGTGTGTCAGCGATCTGCTGTGTGTGTCAGCGATCTGCTGTGTGTGTCAGCGTGTCAGCTAGCAGCAGGGTAGGACGGCGTGCAGCACCCACCGGAGATCACAGGAGGACCTTGGAACCACGCAGACGTCCTGGTCTGGTTAGTATGAGTCTCCTGGGAAGTGGGGGTCTGCTTTTTTGGGGGGTAAACTTACCCCCAACCGTGTTTCTCCAAGAATAAGACCTCTTCCAAAAATAAGCCCTAGTGCTTTTTTGGGGGGCAAAAAAAATATAAGACAGTCTTATTTTTGGAAAAACACGGTAGTTGTCAGGTCCCATTAAACTTTCTGAGTTGTATGCTGTCTGTGCAAATGTAGTGCCCATGACTATATCAGGGTGCTGCAGGGAACTGCACTTTCTCTTTTCTGGTGCAGGGCCCACCTCCCATGGTTCCAGGTACCTGAAAACCAGTGTCACATCCACTAGCACCACAAATTCCAATCACATCTCACATCACGACCTGTCAGACACACCAGTGGGTTGGTCTAGCTAGAAAAGGGCCACTCACGCAGGGGTCAGGCAGACTGGTGGGAGGGGACACAGTGTGTGCTCCAGGGGAGCAAGAAGAGAGGGAGTTCAGTGAGAGCCCTCAAAGAGTGAGGAGCTGGGGTGTAGTAGCTCCCGGGGAGCGAGACCAAGGTTAAGTCGCAGGCAGTGGTCCGGGACCACAAGAGTCGGGGACCGGTAGCAGTGACATTGGAAAAAGGGTGCGACAGACATAGTCGTGAAGGACTGTCGGCATCAGAGAGTATAATAAACGGAATGGTACCAAGCCCGACGGGGTACAGGACCCTAAGTCAGGAACAGATTCAACGATCTGATAATTAACCTGGAGGGAGAGTGTCTTTATGAACTTCTCTAAGAGCTCAGAGATTGAAGGCATCAGCACAACCAGAGGGATAGGGCTTCCCAGACAAAGCATTTTACTGAAATCCTACGTGCCAGCCATCAAGAGCACAGCTCCACTACACATAGGGACGAGGGCCCTGACAGCTTCAAGCCAAAGGGCCACAACAGACAACTAAAATTGTGCACGGAGGCAGGGTCCGGACTATCAAGTGACACCGGTGGGAGTATTACCTGGACGGGCTCCCCGCAGCGGCAGTGGTATACAGAGACCTTGGTTTACTACAGTGTGTGCGTCTGCTTTATAATCCTCATCCAACACCACAACAATCACAGTGAGCACTCTGACCCTGCACCCTGTCCTCCCCATCGTACCAACAACCCTGAGCCCGGGGCCATCCCTACCTGTGGAGGGACTAACAACTGGCTCCTTAACTCCATCTGCCCCAGTGCTCCCCACATCAGCGGCGGTACTCCCATTACCGCAACCCACAGATGGCGTCACAAACTCTTCCCCTGTAAATATCCCACTTTTAAAAAAAGATTCAAGTGTCCGCCAAACCGGGTCCAGAGACCCTCCCCTGATCCTGGAACCGAGCAGCCCAACCAACACCGGGGCGGTACACAAACATGTATGGAACCTATTATCCGCTGTGCCAGCTGTACCTGCTGCATCTATCTATCTATACCAGCTGTGTCTGCCGGACCTGCAGAATCTACCAGTAGTTTTTTATAACCAAAACTACCATATACTGATAGGAGTAATTGTAGCACAAACCAAAAGAAAAAACTCCTAAAAACAATTATTTATTCTAATCAATGTTAAAATTGTAGATATAAAACCACTGTTCATCCAAAATAACTACAGTGATATGTTACAGTGAGTGTAATAGGGTGATAGACTCGATTAGTGGGGGCAGTGCAAATAGTTTCCTGTTCTCAGGGTAGGAGCAACATTAGTAGTTGCACAGCATTAGTAGTTGCACTAATTTATTCAGATAGAGTAATACGTGGTTCAGGGGATAACCTATCTCTCCCTCCCTTACTCCTACCTGCCAACGGAGGTGTACCATAAATTATTGGGTACCCCCCGCTCCACGTCGTCTCTCCCTAGTATTTCCCTTCAAACTAGTCGCTCAGGCCCGGGAGACCCACCACCAAAGAAGATATGTGCAAATAGTCACAGTATTCAGAGATAATTAGATATTTAAAACTTTTTCTAGATATTAGATGAATCTCAGATCAAAAAAGAGTTCTTATATGTACATGGATATAGAATCCCAGCAGGGAATGACTTATCTGCCGAGATCATCCAGTATAAAACCCAACCTTAGTTTATATATGCATATGGATATAAAGTCCCAGCAGGGAATGACTTATCTGCCGAGACCATCCAGTATTCTATCCCGACGCGTTTCCCCCCTATATTTTTTCTAGGGGTTCATCAGGGGACTGATCCGGATTAAATCTCTTATATCTTACTGCCTGATGGTCGCACCGACAGTGTGGCATAAACCGCCCATCATAGGGGCATTCACTCCGTAGTGAGACACTGCTCTCAATAATCTGCAGGTCCCATAACGTCAACTTATAACTGAGAGAATGTCAGTCACAGATACAGCGTGGCATCAATCGCCCATAATAGGGCACTCAGTCTATAGGGAAACACCGCTTCTACTGTCCTGCAGGTCCCATGTTATCAGCCAGCATCGTTATGGGAACTGCAGATTATTGAGAGCAGTGTCTCACTACGGAGTGAATGTGTGGCGCCCCAGGACCTGGTCGCCACAACAGCATTGCCCTCCCAAAGGGTTAATGCTGAGCCTGGAGGTAATTGGGAGATCTATTGGCCAGTAAGTTAACACCCAACACAGTTCTCCCTCCGGCCAGCAGAGGGAGCTCTGAACCTGGAACTTCAGGGAGCATTCCTTAAGTCTGGCTGAAGGGAGGAAGTAGTGGTTAGTCTGGACACAGGAGTGAAAGAGTGCAGACGCAGAGTAGTGCTGCCTTGTGAAACTGGGGCCTAGAGCTGGGATAGCTTGGCCCAGTGAAGCAAGGGGAGCAGAGAGGCACAGCAGAGACTCGGACATCGGAGTCTGTAGTTGCCAGGGCATAAAATCCATCCCTGGCAGCTGAATCCGGAGGGCAGGAGAGCTGCAAGCCCCCTGGCCCAGAAGCAATCTGAAGGTACAGCTGCATCCCAAGGGCCTGGTGGGGACTCCAGCAGAGAAGCACCAGAGAGGGCCTGCGCAGTCTACCCCACAGAAAAAGGGACGAACCACCAGTCCCAGCAGCAAGAGGGCAATTGCTAACCCAAAGTGCAGTGTCCTAAAACAGCAAAGAAAGATTAAGGAGTAGGCCTCATACTCAACTGGCCAAAGATCACCCCAGGCACTTCCAGGCCGGCCGGACCATCTTTACCATCTGTGACGGTCTCCCTGGACTAAACTTCTGCCGAGTAAAAGAGGAGAAGGTAAAGAGACTACTGTTTGTGCCTGTTTCTTTCATTGCTTGTCGGCCCTGCACCGTGCTAGTCACACAACACCATAGACTTCCACAAGCACCAACTGTGTCCCGGGGCACCGCTCCACCTGTGGGGAGCAGTACCACCATTGCTGCCACTTCATCACCCCGGAGGCCTTACACGGCAGCGGCGGCTTAATAGCCGCATACCACAGGTGGCGTCACGAACACAAACTTAAAGTCATCAGCCACATATTATACTGACACCCACCAGGGCCACGGAGCCGGGCCCAGCCACCACTGACTACCACCGGACTAGTCCGGCCCGGCACCGGGTGTCCCATAGCCCTGGGGTGGGCGAGTCAACTTTTGGCGTCACGAACAGGATTTCGTGCCCGGTCCCACCGGGTACTGTGCGCCTGCAGGAATTGTGCTTAAAAGACTGTGTACTGGTTGTAAATTGCCGCCGCCATTAGCCGCGCCGAGCGCAGGAAGAAGGGGGGCGTGCCTGACAAAGAGCGCGAAGGGAGCGCGCCATCAGAGCAGAGCGCTGTTAACCCCGCGCGACCCAGAAGAAAATTTGAAAAGTGAACGGAGCCTGGTAAGGTTCACTAAGGGGGAGGAAGATGTCCGACTCAGAGGGAGAGCAGGTGGCTGCCATCGCCCAAGGCGCCGCGGCACCGGCCGAAGCAGTCCCAGTCGCCGTCGCCCCAGCCCCCACTGTAGCGCCGGTAATGCCGATCACCATGCCGTACATACCGGGAGCAGAATGGCTGCCGCAGTACTCCGGGGAGTCCCATACCTTGAGTGACTTCAGAGAAAGCCTGCACAGCTTATTCCGGGTGTATCCTCTGACTGAGAGCCAGAAGGTGGGCATAGTAATGGGACAGCTAGCCGGCGCGGCCCAGCGTGAAGCGAAGTCCTGGCCTGATACAGATAAAGGGACAGCAGCCCAGATACTGGCCAAGCTAAAGAGTACTTTTGACACCCGCACCGCAGCAGAGATAAAGATGAGATTCTTTGGGTGCAAGCAGCGGGCCATAGACAGCATAAGGGACTATGCCTTAAACCTGCAAGAGGCCCTGAAAGCAGTTAAACAGGTGGACCCAGAGAGTGTACGTGAAGAAGACAAACTCCTAACTGAGCAGTTCATAGAGGGGCTCCTGTCAGATGCCCACAGGACCCAGCTGCGTATCCTGGTCCTGCAGAGCCCTGCTCTGGACTTTGCAAAGTTTAAGGACCAGGCCATCAGGGTACTGAGAGAATCTACACCGAATGACCCAGTACCCCTCCGGCCTCTTGCTATCACGTACCCCGGGGTGGTGCCTGCAACACGAGCCACTGCAGGGGCTGAGGCGCAGTCCCTGGATAAGGATCCCACTGCAGAGCTCAGACAGCAGTTCCAGGAGCTGACCAAGACTGTGGCTGCCCTTGCCAAGACCGTGCAGTCTCTACAAATGACCCCCTCGCCTGCAAAAATCGAGTTGGCCTCCAGCCCAGATGACGTCCCATGGATGCGACAGAGGAGGATTCCGCCGACCCGAGGCAGAGACACAGACCGGTATGATTCAACAGGACAACCGATCTGCCGCCGCTGCAGCCAGGCGGGCCACATTGCACGACGCTGTCCTTTAAATGGGCTGAGCCTGGGGCCAGGAGCCAACCCCCAGGTGTAAGGAAGCCCGGCTCAAACCCCAGCCGCAGCAAGTATGTGGGAGGACGACCGGTCCTTCCCATTGTGCTGGATGGGATCCCTTTGAATGCCCTCCTGGATACGGGGTCCCAGGTAACAACCATCCCCCACAAACTGTACAAAAGATATTGGGCTGATTCAGACATTGACCATGGCCCAGATGATGATTTAACAATTGTGGCCAGTAATGGTCAGCCCTTACCTCAAATTGGGTACAAAGAAGTAACCATTAAAGTGGGGCGGGTGGAATTGCCATGTCAGGGGATGATAATTGTAGATATTGATCGCAAAGAATCTGACCCACTGCTAACCATTGGTACAAATGTGATAGAAAATTGTATTGCCGAAGTGATAATTTTGTTGCAACAGGCGTCTGAAACTGCCAGCTCCGGGCAGCAGCGTGCCCTACAGAGGGAGATCAGAGCCCTGATGAGGAGGCAGCAGGTAGAGCTGGCCGGAGGAGAAATTGGCAGTGTGAGGGTAAGTGACCCCCTCCCCATTGCAATACCCCCAAGAAGTGAGATGTTGATATGGTGTCGGGCAGCAATAGGCCTCAAGGGTCAGGATTACCATGCCTTGGTAGAACCGGTGTATTCAGACAGTAGGCCTGGAGTCCTGATAGCCAGAGGGGTAGCGGACGTCCGCAAGGGGAGAGTGCCCGTCCGTGTCTTGAATTGTGGGGAGGAGGAGGCCAAATTGCCCCGGTACGCCACTGTAGCAAAACTGTACACTGTCAGCAACAATACCATTAAAGCAGTGGAACCCTTGATCCCGTCCGACCAGGCGGAAGACAATGGCTCCAAGGGGCAGCTGGAAGACTGGTGCCAAAAATTACATGTAGGCACCGACTCCACCCCCTCGCACCAAAAGCATGGGGTTTACCGGGTGGTACAGGAGTACGAGCGGGTCTTCAGCAAACACCCCCTAGATTTTGGGCAGGTGAAAGGGGTTAAACATCAAATCCCCACGGGTGATCATCATCCCATTAAAGAGAGATACCGCCCTGTACCCCCCGCACAGTATCAGTGTGCCAAGGAAATGTTAAGAGAAATGAAGGAGGCTGGGGTTATCAGAGATAGTTGTAGCCCCTGGGCAGCTCCACTAGTGCTCGTAAAGAAAAAAGATGGTACAATGAGAATGTGTGTAGATTACAGGCAAATTAACCGCATTACACATAAAGATGCTTATCCACTGCCCAGAATAGAGGAGTCACTAACAGCCTTAAAGTCAGCTAACTATTTCTCCACCTTGGATCTCACCAGTGGGTATTGGCAGGTTCCCGTGGCAGAGGCGGACAAGGAGAAGACTGCATTCACGACACCAATGGGCCTCTGTGAGTTCAATTGTATGCCATTCGGGCTCTGCAACGCCCCAGGGACATTCCAAAGGCTGATGGAGTGCTGCTTGGGCCACCACAACTTTGAAACCGTGCTGTTGTACCTGGATGACGTCATAGTCTACTCCAAGACTTATGAGGACCACCTGAAGCACTTAGCAGAAGTGTTTGAGTCCTTGTCGAAATATGGCCTGAAGATCAAGCCGTCCAAATGTCACCTCTTGAAGCCAAAGGTACAGTACCTGGGTCATGTGGTCAGCGCAGAAGGTGTGGCACCTGATCCGGAGAAAGTCACTGTAATCAAGGACTGGCCAAGACCCACCACAGTGAAGGAGGTGCGGCAGTTCCTTGGACTGGTGGGCTACTACCGAAGGTTCATTGATGGTTTCACCAAGATAGCAGCGCCCCTTCAAGATCTCCTGGTGGGCCAGCCAAAGCAGGCTAAGAAGCAGAGCCCTCCATTTGAATGGAGCAGCCAACTAGAAACATCCTTTGTCCGGCTGAAAGGGGCTCTCACGGGAGAAGAAATTCTGGCCTACCCTGACTACAGCCAACCGTTTGTACTGTATACAGACGCCAGCAACGTGGGACTGGGAGCAGTTCTGTCCCAGGTACAGGGAGGCAGAGAGAGGGTGATAGCGTACGCCAGTAGGAAGCTTCGGCCCACAGAAAGGAATCCAGAAAACTACAGTTCCTTCAAGCTGGAGTTCCTCGCTATTGTTTGGGCAGTGACTGAACGCTTCAAGCACTATCTGGCATCGGCCAAGTTCACCATCTTCACGGACAACAATCCGTTGACACACCTGGCAACAGCAAAGTTAGGTGCGATGGAACAGCGATGGATGGCCCGGCTGTCTAACTTTGACTTTACCATCAAGTATCGGGCTGGCAAGAAGAATAACAATGCTGATGCGCTGTCCAGAATGCCTCACTTACCCGAGTCTGGAGAAGACCTGGATGAACTCGAAGAGATAGAGTTACCGGCTTTCCATCACCAAGGTGTTTCCCAGTGTGAGCATGCTGTGGGAGTGAAGCGCTCAAGCCAGCACGAGGTCTCGGTCAACCCATTACTCCACCATAATTGGGAAGAGACACAGAACGGTGACCCGGCCGTGCGATTGGTCAAAGAGAAGCTAGCGCAAGCTGAGACCCATCTTGGCCCAGACGCTCCAGAGGAAGCCCAGCAGCTGTGGAAGGAGAGGGGACGACTGTTCACCTACCAAGGCAAGCTCTGCAAGAGATATGTCAACTGGCGAACAAATGAACTTGTCTGGCAGATAGTGGTTCCGCAGAGGGATGCTCCAATGGTCCTAGCAGCGTATCATGATAACGCAGGACACTTCGGGTGGAAGAAGTTGGAGGCCCTACTCCGTGATCGGTTCTATTGGGTGCACATGAGAAAGATGATCGAGAAGTGGTGCCGAGACTGTGGCCCGTGTAACCTGAGGCGGAAGGATGATGCCAGCCAAAGGTCTCCCCTACAGCCAATTGTCACGAAGCAGCCCCTGGAGTTGGTGGCCCTGGACCACGTGAAGTTAACACCAAGTCGGTCAGGCTATGTGTACGCCCTCACCATTGTGGACCATTACTCTCGTTTCCTGGTAGTAGTGCCTGTGAAGGACCAGACAGCCAGAACAGCAGCTAGAGCGTTCCAGGCATCCTTTTGTCGACCTCACGGTTATCCGGAAAGGGTACTGACTGATCAAGGTCCTGCATTCGAGGCCGAAGTGTTCCAAGAGTTCTGTAACATGTACGGCTGTAAGAAAATCCGAACCACACCGTACCACCCCCAAACCAATGGGCTGTGCGAGAAAATGAACCATGTGGTTATTGATATGCTGAAGACCCTACCGCTGGAAGAAAGGAACCAATGGCCAGAGAAGTTGCCAGATCTAGTAGACCTGTACAACCATATCCCAGTAAATTCGACCAACTGCAGCCCCGCTTACCTGATGCGAGCCAGACCTGGCAAGTTGCCTGTAGACTTTGAGATGGGGACTGTGTCGCCTGAGGCGGTTCAAGAAATAGAGGATTGGGATACAGAACGGCAGCAGCGGTACCGTAAGGTCCAGGAGTGCGTAGAGAGGAGCCTGTCTCAAGCAAGAACGAGACAAGAGCAGCATTACAATCAAACAGCCCCAGCAACTCCCTTAGCACCTGGAGAACAAGTC
Source organism: Anomaloglossus baeobatrachus (assembly GCF_048569485.1). Classification (NCBI taxonomy): domain Eukaryota; kingdom Metazoa; phylum Chordata; class Amphibia; order Anura; family Aromobatidae; genus Anomaloglossus; species Anomaloglossus baeobatrachus. Next base: position 748,012 of record NW_027441800.1, on the reverse strand, counting down.
CTCAAGAAGAAGCGGAGGACGCATAAATTGGATGATCAGTGGGAAAACGAGCCCTACACCATTATCCCCTCCAACTTTGACAATAGTAAGGTATGCCTCATAAGCAAGGATGAAGGCAAGACCTATCAAGCAATTTCTCGAGACCGCCTGAAAGCGTGCCCTGAACGGTGCAGAATCCAAAGAGAAATGGAAGAAGTACAAGGAAGTCCCCAAAGTCAAGAGAAAGAAGGGGAGATGATTCAAACCATCCTTGGAAAATTCCCCAAAACTTGGACCCGAATAAACAATGCCATAGTGGTACCAGTTTTGACGTTTCCGCAGTTGGTCGAGCCAGAAACAGAAAAGGTTCCGGATCCACCTAAAGAACCGTCCGCTCCAACACGAGATGACACGCCAGCAGTGGAACAGGAGGATCAACCCCCTGTCAGTGGTGAACCTGTCATACCCTTGGCGACTCTTAGACCACATAGGCAACCATCACGCTTACCTATCGGGGTTAGGCCCACCTGTAGTGCTGAGGTAGAAGACGCACCACGTAGTCAGGGGCAAACACCAGAGCTACGCAGGTCCCAACGCAGCACTCGGGGACAACCCCCTCCAAGGTATAGAGAGTCAACCGTATAAGGGAAAAAGAAGGAGTATTTATTAGAATGTACATAGTTATGCAAAATGTCTGTAAGGTTGTGTACAAAATGTTTTTCTTTTTCTTTGATTGCGAAAATGGACAATTGGGCCACTGGACTATGGGTGGCCAACACCTAAATTGTTCATAGTTAGCACCAGTGTGCTCAACACCCCTGAAGAAAAACCCGTCCGGCGTGCATAGAGTGGGGTCATCAATGCTCTGACGCACGCCCAGAGCCTACGTTGGGGGTTTGATCGCGGCGGGTCCCCCATGGAGCAGTGTAATGGACACCCGGCAGGGAGCCACACTGGACTCTTATAGTAATGTTTAAGTTTGTAACGTTAAAGTATTTGCGCCTCCCATAATGGGATGAAATGTTCTAACATGTCATGTTTGTTTCTATAGTCCGGGAGTACTGAATTTAACTAAGGGGGAGTGTGGCGCCCCAGGACCTGGTCGCCACAACAGCATTGCCCTCCCAAAGGGTTAATGCTGAGCCTGGAGGTAATTGGGAGATCTATTGGCCAGTAAGTTAACACCCAACACAGTTCTCCCTCCGGCCAGCAGAGGGAGCTCTGAACCTGGAACTTCAGGGAGCATTCCTTAAGTCTGGCTGAAGGGAGGAAGTAGTGGTTAGTCTGGACACAGGAGTGAAAGAGTGCAGACGCAGAGTAGTGCTGCCTTGTGAAACTGGGGCCTAGAGCTGGGATAGCTTGGCCCAGTGAAGCAAGGGGAGCAGAGAGGCACAGCAGAGACTCGGACATCGGAGTCTGTAGTTGCCAGGGCATAAAATCCATCCCTGGCAGCTGAATCCGGAGGGCAGGAGAGCTGCAAGCCCCCTGGCCCAGAAGCAATCTGAAGGTACAGCTGCATCCCAAGGGCCTGGTGGGGACTCCAGCAGAGAAGCACCAGAGAGGGCCTGCGCAGTCTACCCCACAGAAAAAGGGACGAACCACCAGTCCCAGCAGCAAGAGGGCAATTGCTAACCCAAAGTGCAGTGTCCTAAAACAGCAAAGAAAGATTAAGGAGTAGGCCTCATACTCAACTGGCCAAAGATCACCCCAGGCACTTCCAGGCCGGCCGGACCATCTTTACCATCTGTGACGGTCTCCCTGGACTAAACTTCTGCCGAGTAAAAGAGGAGAAGGTAAAGAGACTACTGTTTGTGCCTGTTTCTTTCATTGCTTGTCGGCCCTGCACCGTGCTAGTCACACAACACCATAGACTTCCACAAGCACCAACTGTGTCCCGGGGCACCGCTCCACCTGTGGGGAGCAGTACCACCATTGCTGCCACTTCATCACCCCGGAGGCCTTACACGGCAGCGGCGGCTTAATAGCCGCATACCACAGGTGGCGTCACGAACACAAACTTAAAGTCATCAGCCACATATTATACTGACACCCACCAGGGCCACGGAGCCGGGCCCAGCCACCACTGACTACCACCGGACTAGTCCGGCCCGGCACCGGGTGTCCCATAGCCCTGGGGTGGGCGAGTCAAATGCCCCTATGATGGGCGGTACTAACTACTATAGAGAAAACTGTGACTACAGACAATAACACATCTACTAAAATGATCGCCCTCCACCCCGACAGCCTTCACCGTCAGTGATTTAGTAACTAGAGGTGACACATCTGGAGTAATTACAGTATGTGGCTCGGGGGCTCTCGGCAATCCAAACTATTGTAGGGGCCAATATCTTCTGTCAGATGAGTTTCTTGAAGAAATATTAGACATTTACTTTTTGCCTCTCGGACTCCACAATGGACGGCTCCAGTACAAGGTCTTATATAATGGACATTTGTACAATTCAGAGAAAATATCTTTCAGGCTCTTCAAGGTAAAAATATCAGATCTTTGTGTGTTATTACTTTCCTTTTTTTTCTAATTATATCTTGGAAATGCTGTGGCTGGGCTGCCAGGCCTCCATGTACCCACTGTGGGGTAATCCTAACCTCCCTCATATGTTACAGTTACCCTGTGCCCAACTTTGGATATAAACGCCCCTATCAGCTCATTCATCAGAAGGGAGAGAAGGAAGATCCATCAATAAGATGCAGATCCTAGGAAGATGGATTCATTGCTCTCAGTGGAGAAAGAATAAGAATCTTGTAGTTATGATACTTATTAATGAAGAACAAAAATAAAATAAATGATGTTACAAAGCAATCTTTCCAGACTACTGAGGTCTCTTCATCAACTACAAGATTATTATTCTGTTTCTCCCACTGAGAGCAATCAATCTTTATTCCCCTGGCGAACACAGCACCAAACTAAGAATCTAGGATGTCACCAGCATCATTACCCTCCGCTTTCTCTTAGGGGTCCACCATACTAATTAGATTTTTCTTTGCAGATTAGAAATCTGGGCAGCTAAAGCCTGCTTTACACGTTACGATTAAGCATACGATGTCGTATGTGATCGTAACCGCCCCCATCATTATGTGCGGCATGTTCAATTTGTTGAACGTGTCGCACAAACGATTATTTCCCGTCACACGTACTTACCCATCCATACGACCTCGATGTGGGCGGCGAACATCCATTTCCTGGAGTGGGAGGGACGTTTGGGGTCACAGCGACATCACGCGGCAGCCGGCCAATAGAAGCGGAGATGAGCGGGACGTAAACATCCCGCCCACCTTCTTCCTTCCGCATAGCCGGCCGGGAGCCGCGGGACGCAGGTAAGCTGCTGTTCATCGTTCCCGGGGTGTCACACACAGCGATTGTGCTGCCCCGGGTACGATGATCAACCTGACGTTCAATTTTTAGGAATTGAACGACGTGCATGCGATGAACGTTTTACCGTTCAATCGCAATCGCACGTAGCTGTTACACGCTACAATGTAACTTACGATGCCGGATGTGCGTCACTTGCGACGTGACCCCGCCGACACATCGTAATATATATTGTAACATGTAAAGCGGGTTGAAGAGTCAACATCTTCTATTTCAGGGGATAGGATGGATCCTACCTGTAAGACCTGGCTGATACAGATCTCACTCCAACAGAAGGGCGTCCAATGCCCAAAATAATGAAGGTACTTTTGGGCGGAGGAGCATGTGGTGATCTAGCTCCAGAATGGTGACCATTTGATATGGCCGGACTACAACCCTGATAAAGCAGCCACAGCCGGTGACTTAGAAGAATCTGTGACTTCTCTGCATTTAGTGGTCACTACTCACCTGGGCGGTCATCTGTAGGAATCTCCTCTTTACTCCGCTCATCACCCCTCACATATGTCTCTGTAGTATTAATATGGGTCAGATCTTCACCCTGAAACAAATATTGTAAAAGTCACAGATAGATGGAGAAGTCCCATCTATGATCAGCTCTAATCCTGCCATCTCCACCGCTCTCATTACACAAGTATAACACATATAATACTGGAGGATAAAACAAGACTGAGCACAAGACCTTCACAGCCGTCTACACATCATAGGGGGATTTCATGGCTCCTTCTCTCCATCTACCTGATGGTCCTGAGGAACATCGGGATCTTCTTGTTTACAGTCCTGTGGGAGAAGAGGACGGGGACATCTCTCTGGTGTTGTCCTCTTACTGGATAGACCTGGAGGAGACACATACAGGGACTGAATTCATTCCTTACATACAGATAATTATAGGCCGTGTGTATTTAGTCCTGTTTATTACCTGGTGATGTGAGGGGCTGGGGAACCTCCATCATGACGTCCTTGTACAGATCTTTGTGTCCTTCTAAATACTCCCACTCCTCCATGGAGAAATAGACGGTGACGTCCTGACACCTTATAGGAACCTGACACATACAATGATACCGTCACCCCCGATCCCTTCATAGCGTTACTGTATAATGTCCCAGCAGTGTCACCTCTCCAGTCAGCAGCTCAATCATCTTGTAGGTGAGTTCTAGGATCTTCTGGTCATTGATGTCCTCATGTATCGGGGAGTGAGGTGGAGGCCCCGTGATTGGGCTCAGGGGTCTTCCCCATCCCTCAGACACAGGGGTCTGACAGCGCTCACTAGAGGTCTTCTTCACTACTGTGTAATCCTGGTTATGGAGAGACACAGTAATAAATCTCACTCCAGACATTTCCAGAGTCCTCACCTCTCCAGTTCTGTCCATCTGTTATTCCCATAGATAAGAATGATGTAATGTGACGTCATCAGAATCTCTCACCTCTCCAGTAAGCCGGAAGAGGATCTCTAGGGTGAGGTGTAATATCCTCTCCGCCATCTTGTCCCTGTCCATTTCCATCCTTGATGGGGCAATCAGGAGAATTCTCTTATATAGAAGATCTCCACTGAGAGGATCCGATATTGTAGGGACCTGAATGGGGAGAAGATGACGATGTAACTTCATAACGAATCCTGTATAGTAATATAATTATTGGAGACTTTATATCCGATCACTGGCCGCAGAAATAACACTAACATGTATGACATGAAGAAGAAGACAATTCATGGTTTTGGGCTGCGGGAACCGAAATTAAGATTCTTGATTCAATAATATTGAGAAGTGGGTTTTACTCCACATGTATGGCACGTGACTATTTTATAAGTATTCGCCTGTTGGGTTTTTTGTATGTTTGCAGGGTTTTTAGCTTCTCAGATTTTTTCATCTGACTCTTAAGCCCGCTACACACGCTTCAATATATCTCACAATCCGTCGTTGGGGTCAAGTTGTAAGTGACGCACATCCGGCATCGTTTGTGAGGTATCTGCGTGTGACATCTAAGTGCGATCAGGATTGAACGCAAAACCGTTGATCGCAAACACATCGTATCTTTGTCTAGAATTGAGCGTTTTGTTGCACGAACCTAGTCAATTGTAACGTGTGACATCCCTCATACGATTTTGGTGTCTGATGCTATGTGCGCAGGTGTGCGCTCTGCACCGCAGCTTAAAAAAGGTCCGCTTCAGAGCGCAGCTGAAAAGCTGCGTTCTGAAGCGCCTCACAATGTCTGTCATTCACTAATCTCTGTCAGTCGGTCACTATCTCTGTCCCTCACTCTCTGTCCATGTCAGTCTATCCCCCTCTCTCATATACTCACCGATCCCCGATCCCAAGCGCTGCACGGCATTCACACTGCTCCGGCGGCTTTTACTGTTTTGAAAAAGCCGGCCGCCCATTAAACAATCTCGTATTCCCTGCTTTACCCGCCCACCGGCGCCTATGATTGGTTACAGTGAGACACGCCCCCACGCTGAGTGACAGGTGTCACACTGCACCCAATGACAGCAGCTGGTGGGCGGGTCTATACTGTGTAGTGAAATAAATAATTAAATAATTAAAAAAAACGGCGTGCGGTCCCCCCCAATTTTAAAACCAGCCAGATAAAGCCATACGGCTGAAGGCTGGTATTCTCAGGATGGGGAGCTCCACGTTATGGGGAGCCCCCCAGCCTAACAATATCAGCCAACAGCCGCCCAGAATTGCCGCATACATTATATGCGGCAGTTCTGGGACTGTACCCGGTCTTCCCGATTTGCCCTGGTGCGTTGGCAAATCGGGGTAATAAGGAGTTATTGGCAGCCCATAGCTGCCAATAAGTCCTAGATTAAACATGTCAGGCGTCTATGAGACCCTCCATGATTAATCTGTAAATTACAGTAAATAAACACACACACCCGAAAAAATCCTTTATTAGAAATAAAAAACACAAACATATACCCTGGTTCACCACTTTAATCAGCCCAAAAAAGCCCTCCATGTCCGGCGGAATCCAGGATGCTCCAGCGTCGCATCCAGCGCTGCTGCATGGAGGTGACCGGAGCTGCAGCAGACACAGCCGCTCCTGTCACCTACACACAGCAACTGAAGACAGCGGCGCGATCAGCTGAGCTGTCACTGAGGTTACCCGCTGTCACTGGATCCAGCGGTGGCCGCGGGTAACCTCAGTGACAGCTCAGCTGATCGCGCTACTCACCTCAGTTGCTGCGTGGAGCCGAGAGGAGCGGCGGTGAGTAGCGCGAACAGCTGAGCTGTCACTGAGGTTACCCGCGGCTACCGCTGCATCCACCTCTGGATCCAGTGACAGCGGGTAACCTCAGTGACAGCTCAGCTGATCGCGCCGCTGTCTACATTAGCTGCGTGGAGGTGACAGGAGCGGCTGTGTTTTCTGCTGCTCCGGTCACCTCCATGCAGCAGCGCTGGATGCGACGCTGGATCATCCTGGATTACGCCGGACATGGAGGGCTTTTTGGGGCTGATTAAAGTGGTTAACCAGGGTATATGTTTGTGTTTTTTATTTCTAATAAAGGATTTTTTCGTGTGTGTGTGTTTATTTACTGTAATTTACAGATTAATCATGGAAGGTGTCTCATAGACGCCTGACATGTTTAATCTAGGACTTATTGGCAGCTATGGGCTGCCAATAACTCCTTATTACCCCGATTTGCCAACGCACCAGGGCAAATCGGGAAGAGCCGGGTACAGTCCCAGAACTGCCGCATATAATGTATGCGGCAATTCTGGGCGGCTGTTGGCTGATATTGTTAGGCTGGGGGGCTCCCCATAACGTGGAGCTCCCCATCCGGAGAATACCAGCCTTCAGCCGTATGGCTTTATCTGGCTGGTTTTAAAATTGGGGGGGACCGGACGCCGTTTTTTTTAATTATTTAATTATTTATTTCACTACACAGTATAGACCCGCCCACCGGCTGCTGTCATTGGGTGCAGTGTGACACCTGTCACTCAGCGTGGGGGCGTGTCTCACTGTAACCAATCATAGGCGCCGGTGGGCGGGTAAAGCAGGGAATACGAGATTGTTTAATGGGCGGCCGGCTTTTTCAAAACAGTAAAAGCCGCCGGAGCAGTGTGAATGCCGTGCAGCGCCGGAGATCGGGGATCGGTGAGTATATGAGAGAGGGCTGCTCAATTCAGTTACTCAGGAGATTAGCGGTCACCGGTGAATCCTTCACGGGTGACTGCTAATCAGGACGCGGCACAGACAGAGCCGCAGCATGACAATGAAGTCGGGTGAAGTTCACCCGAGTTCATTCTGACAGTGCGGCTCTGTCTGCTGTCATCTGCCATTCAGCTCTGCTACATTGCTGTCTGTGTCTGCTGTCAGCGGCCATGTAGCAGAGCTGAATGGCAGATGACATAGTAAAAACGCATCCCTACACATTACACACGCTTGGCAAGTCAATAAATAAAAAAAAAAAAAAAAGGTGCCCAATGCATACGTCACAGAACACATGATCTAAAGGATCGCACACAAAATTGATCAATTTAACAGACTACTAACGCTCGTGTGACAGCAAATGAACGACCTACGTGCAATCTCATAAGATCCCGTATGCAACCTGGGCGTGTAACATCGCAAATGCGATTGTACAACTAATTGCAAGGTGTAAAGCGGGCTTTAGACTGCAATGTTTTTAAACTGTCTCAAAATTACTGTAGAAAATTGACACTGAAGAAGACGTTGGTGTGTGGGAGGACGAGAAAACCAACCAGTGCCAGGAAGCTGCTGCCAAGGCAGATAACATAATAGGATGCAGTGAATGAGGCACAGATGCTCCGGACAAGAACAGTTTTGCCTCTATACAAGTCACTAGTTCGGCCACACTTACAATATTCTTCACAATTTCGGGCTCCAGTGAATGAGGAGGACATAACTTAACTAGAGCGGGTGCAGAGAAGAGCGACCATTAACCCCTTCATGACCATGGACGGATATATCCGTCATGGAGCGTGTCCCGTTAAGCCCCGCCCCCTGCCGCGGGCAGGCAGCGGCGGTCGGCACACATAGCTGTTTTCCACAGCTGACATGTGTGCCTGCTAGCCGCGGGTGGAATCGCTTCCACCCGCGGCCATTAACCCCTTAAATTTGCTGCCAAAGTCTGGCAGCAAGATCTAAATGCGCGCGGCCATGTTTTTTACTTACCGCCGCCCCCACCGGAAATCACGTGCGTGATCACGTGACTATCGGTGGTTGCCATCGTAGCACAGGGTCATGTGATGACGCCTGCAGCTATGATGTTTCAGTTTGGTTTTTCCTCGGCCGGGAGCAGAGGGAAAAAGAAAGTGACTATTTCTGCTGTTTACAGCTGTATAGCTGTGATCAGCAAATAGCGATCAGCAATCGGATTGCTGATCGCTATAGCCCCCTAGGGGGGACTAGTAAAATAAAAAAAAAAAAAAATAAAAAAACCCTAAAAGTTCAAATCACCACCCTTTCCCCCCATTGAAAATTAAAGGGTTAAAAAATAAATAAATATACACATATTTGGTATCGCCGTGTTCAGAAATGCCCGATCTATCAAAATATAAAATCAATATTAATCTAATTGGTAAACAGCGTAGTGGCAAAAAAATTCCAAATGCCAAAATTACATTTTATGTTCGCCGCAAGTTTTACGCAAAATGCAATAACAAGCGATCAAAGCGTAGCATCTGCGCAAAAATGCTACCATTAGAAACGTCAGCTCGAGACACAAAAAAAAAGCAGTCACTGAGCCATAGATCCCAAAAAATAAGAATGCTACGCGTTTCGGAAAATGGCGCAAAACGTGCGCCACTTCTATTGGACAAACTTGTGAATTTTTTTTAACCCCTTAGATACAAGTAAACCTATACATGTTTGGTGTCTACAAACTCGCACCGACCTCAGGCATCATACCCACACATCCGTTTTACCATATAGTGAACACAGTGAATAAAACATCCCAAAAACTATTGTGCCATCACACTTTTTTTTTGCAATTTTTCCACATTTGGAATTTTTTTGCTGTTTTCCAGTACACCGTATGGTAAAACTTATGGTTTAATTTAAAAGTACAACTTGTCTCGCAAAAAACAAGCCCTCATATGGCAAGATTGAGGGAAAAATAAAAAAGTTACGGCTCTCGGAAGAAGGGGAGCAAAAAACAAAAACGGAAATTGCCCCGGGGCTGAAGGGGTTAAAGGAATGGAAGGACGGCAATAGGAGGACAGGTTAGCAAGTGATTTTATTACAATGTACAAGTATATCAGGGGCATTACTGAGATACAGTGCCTACAAGTAGTATTCAACCCCCTGCAGATTTAGCAGGTTTGATAAGATGCAAATAAGTTAGAGCCTGCAAACTTCAAACAAGAGCAGGATTTATTAACAGATGCATAAATCTTACAAACCAACAAGTTATGTTGCTCAGATAAATTTTAATAAATTTTCAACATAAAAGTGTGGGTCAATTATTATTCAACCCCTAGGTTTAATATTTTGTGGAATAACCCTTGTTTGCAGTTACAGCTAATAATCGTCTTTTATAAGACCTGATCAGGCCGGCACAGGTCTCTGGAGTTATCTTGGCCCACTCCTCCATGCAGATCTTTTCCAAGTTATCTAGGTTCTTTGGGTGTCTCATGTGGACTTTAATCTTGAGCTCCTTCCACAAGTTTTCAATTGGGTTAAGGTCAGGAGACTGACTAGGCCACTGCAAGACCTTGATTTTTTCCCTCTTGATCCAAGCCTTGGTTTTCTTGGCTGTGTGCTTTGGGTCGTTGTCTTGTTGGAAGATGAAATGACGACCCATCTTAAGATCCTTGATGGAGGAGCGGAGGTTCTTGGCCAAAATCTCCAGGTAGGCCGTGCTATCCATCTTCCCATGGATGCGGACCAGATGGCCAGGCCCCTTGGCTGAGAAACAGCCCCACAGCATGATGCTGCCACCACCATGCTTGACTGTAGGGATGGTATTCTTGGAGTCGTATGCAGTGCCATCCAGTCTCCAAACGTCACGTGTGTGGTTGGCACCAAAGATCTCGATCTTGGTCTCATCAGACCAGAGAACCTTGAACCAGTCTGTCTCAGAGTCCTCCAAGTGATCATGAGCAAACTGTAGACGAGCCTTGACATGACGCTTTGAAAGTAAAGGTACCTTACGGGCTCGTCTGGAGCGGAGACCATTGCGGTGGAGTACGTTACTTATGGTATTGACTGAAACCAATGTCCCCACTGCCATGAGATCTTCCCGGAGCTCCTTCCTTGTTGTCCTTGGGTTAGCCTTGACTCTTCAGACAAGCCTGGCCTCGGCACGGGTGGAAACTTTCAAAGGCTGTCCAGGCCGTGGAAGGCTAACAGTAGTTCCATAAGCCTTCCGCTTCCGGATGATGCTCCCAACAGTGGAGACAGGTAGGCCCAACTCCTTGGAAAGGGTTTTGTACCCCTTGCCAGCCTTGTGACCCTCCACGATCTTGTCTCTGATGGCCTTGGAATGCTCCTTTGTCTTTCCCATGTTGACCAAGTTTGAGTGCTGTTCACAAGTTTGGGGAGGGTCTTAATTAGTCAGAAAAGGCTGGAAAAAGAGATAATTAATCCAAACATGTGAAGCTCATTGTTCTTTGTGCCTGAAATACTTCTTAATACTTTAGGGGAACCAAACAGAATTCTGGTGGTTTGAGGGGTTGAATAATAAATGACCCTCTGAATAAACTTTTCACAATTTAAAAAAAAAAATAAAAAAAGAAATAACATTCTTTTTTGCTGCAGTGCATTTCACACTTCCAGGCTGATCTACAGTCCAAATGTCACAATGCCAAGTTAATTCCGAATGTGTAAACCTGCTAAATCTGCAGGGGGTTGAATACTATTTGTAGGCACTGTATTTCTAATGAGTTTTTTACAACTGAGGCCTGCAATGATGACAAGGAGGTTCAATCATAAAATCACAGATAGTGATTCTCTACTGTAAGAGCAGTGAGAATATGGAACTGTCTGACACATGATGTGATAATTGTTGATAGACTACAAAAATTCAAGGTGGGCTTCGATGCCTTCCTTAAAAAGTATATTATGGCAGGTTATCAGGACTAGATTTTGTGATGGGACATTGATCCAGGGAACTGGTCTGATATTTTTAGAGTCATGAAGGATTTTTGCCCCTTGAAAAAGGTATTCACACCCTCGGAACGTTTCCACTTATTTTTACGTTACTCCCACAAACCAAGGCTGTGGAGTCGGAGTCGTAGCTCATTTTGGTGGAGTCGGTATAAAATGCACCGACTCAGACTCCTAAAATATATATTAAATTGAGGACAGTAGTGCAATGCACAGTGTGATGAAATTTTTTTTCATAGGAATTTGGGAAAGTTATGAAATGTCCTATAAATGGCTGTTCTATTCCTGATCTAAGGCTACAGTCACACACAGCGTTTTTGCTGCGTTTTTTTGAGGATACGTTTTTCAGCTGCAAAAGCAGATCAGCTTTTTATAAAGCTGCATCACCTGAAAGGTTTTTGAGCTCATAAATAATGCTTTCAATAGCAAAAGCAGATTAGAAAACCGCCACAAACTGACAGCTCATTCTTTGTGAGGATCCTCACAAAACGATGTGTCTGAATGTCCTATCTTTTCACCCATTGCCTTTGCTGGGATGCCCAGAGTCCCTGCATTTCACTGCATTATTTTGCCATCAATGTTCAATATGTTTGTGACAAGAAAGAAGTTGTTAGCAAGACACTGGCAGTAAAAGATGGTAAAGCTCATCACACCGGCCAGTTTCTCCAGGCCTTAGTGGAAAAAGTTCTGCAAGATTACGAACTCAAAAAAGAACAGGTTCTTGCTATTGTAACGAACAATGCTTCAAACATGATAAGTACAATTACACTGATGAATGAGAGCAATGAACAACAGCTAGAAGAAAATGTAGGATTCAGTATGTGTGAGATGGAGCCACAGTGCTGTTCATGTAACTGAGGAACAAACTAACAGAAGAACAGCAAAATGATTCTTTAGGATTAGATGATCTTGATGAAGCTGCTTCAAAACACTTTCATATTCATCACATGCGCTGTGTTGTGCACACGCTGCAGCTGGCAATAAGAGATAGTCTGCAAGAGAGACCCCGGTTTCACACATCCGTCTTTTCGCCGGTTTGGCGAATGCGGCGCACTCCAGTACAGTGTATACAGTACAGTGGCAGCGTGACAAACGACGGTCACATGCTTTCATGTGACCGGAGCATGTGACCCAGACGTTGTGGCGCTGTTACTGTACTGTATCGCACTGTACTGGCGTGCACCAAATCCGGCGAAATGCTGGAAACCTATTTGGAAAAGTGAGGAAGTTGGTTATTGCCGCCAGAACCCTTAAAATTGATTCCATCTTGAAGAAATGTGCTGGGAAAGGGGCAATTGTTGATCAAGCCACTCGGTGAGGCAGCACTTATTTAATGACTGAGCGATTGCTTGAACTAAAATCATTTCTTATAGATATGGTGAACTCTCAAGTAACATTAAACGAAGGTCAATGGACACAGGAATTGAAGGAGTTGCTTAATCACCCATTTACCGTGACTAAAAAATTACAAGCTGAGGATTTAACTCCTGGCATTTTTATAAGGGAGTGGAAGAACTTGCTATTTTGCCTATCCAAAAGAGGAGGTTTAATCGCAGATGGCATTTCTGCTTCAATGAAACGGAGAGAAACACAGCTATTAGAAAATAAAATTCTTCTGGCAGCTGTTTATGTGGACCCAAGTCATCATATACTTCTTGATGATCAACACCTTACTAAAGGAAAAGAAGCTCTGACTGAGGTAACAGTTAGGATGAGCGGCTACAGGACTGCCAGGTGCAAGAGGACTTGGGTCCTGACAGTGCTACTGCTGCCATATCTTCATCCTCACCAGATAAGGAGTTTAACTTTGACAAGCATTTGGATGACATGGAGCAGGCAAAGCATTGCCGCAAGGAAAAAGATTTCACTCCGTCTCCTATAGCAACAGATTGACCAGATTTCAGTAACATTTTTCACTTACTCTCAAAGAAATAGAAAAATTCAACCATTCATCAAAACTGACTGTGCATGAGGCAATTCCTTTATACCCAGAAATTGTTAGAGATATTGCCCATGTGGTTACTGCTTTGCCTCCAACCCAAAAGTAGAGAGGTTGTTCTCTAGCCTTAAAATTATTAGGTCAGATTTGAGGTCATCTGCGAAGGAGGATCTGATGGAAGCAATTTTATTTCTTAGAACAAATTCATAGACTGCACAAATGTTATTTAGTATGTTTTTGTTGAAAACTGTTTTTTGCCATTTTTATAGTGTATTACATAGTGTTATATATGACACACAATATATACTGTATATATAACACTATGTAATACACTATGTAAATGGCAAATAACAGTTTTCAACAAAAACATACTAAATATTAACATTTAGTATATTGCTTATATTTAAGTGAAAAATGTATTGTAGTACAATGTGAACATCAGACATTTAATCATTTTTATGATAAAATATATTTATTGGAATAAAACTTTAGAATAGAAAAAAACTGTAAAATTGTAAATATGTAATATGTAATTTTATATATATATATATATATATATATATATATAAATATATACAGTTAGGTCCAGAAATATTTGGACAGTGACACAATTTTCGCGAGTTGGGCTCTGCATGCCATCACATTGGATTTGAAATGAAACCTCTACAACAGAATTCAAGTGCAGATTGTAACGTTTAATTTGAAGGTTTGATCAAAAATATCTGATAGAAATTGTAGGAATTGTACACATTTCTTTACAAACACTCCACATTTTAGGAGGTCAAAAGTAATTGGACAAATAAACCAAACCCAAACAAAATATTTTTATTTTCAATATTTTGTTGCGAATCCTTTGGAGGCAATCACTGCCTTAAGGGCTACTTTGCACACACAGATAAATCTTTGGCAGATCTGTGGTTGCAGTGAAATTGTGGACATATTGTTCCATTTGTACACAGCCACAAACCTGGCACTGATTGTCCACAATTTCACTGCAACCACAGATCTGCCGCAGATTTATCTCTGTGTGCAAAGTACCCCTTAGTCTGGAACCCATGGACATCACCAAACGCTGGGTTTCCTCCTTCTTAATGCTTTGCCAGGCCTTTACAGCCGCAGCCTTCAGGTCTTGCTTGTTTGTGGGTCTTTCCGTCTTAAGTCTGGATTTGAGCAAGTGAAATGCATGCTCAATTGGGTTAAGATCTGGTGATTGACTTGGCCATTGCAGAATGTTCCACTTTTTTGCACTCATGAACTCCTGGGTAGCTTTGGCTGTATGCTTGGGGTCATTGTCCATCTGTACTATGAAGCGCCGTCCGATTAACTTTGCGGCATTTGGCTGAATCTGGGCTGAAAGTATATCCCGGTACACTTCAGAATTCATCCGGCTACTCTTGTCTGCTGTTATGTCATCAATAAACACAAGTGACCCAGTGCCATTGAAAGCCATGCATGCCCATGCCATCACGTTGCCTCCACCATGTTTTACAGAGGATGTAGTGTGCCTTGGATCATGTGCCGTTCCCTTTCTTCTCCAAACTTTTTTTCTTCCCATCATTCTGGTACAGGTTGATCTTTGTCTCATCTGTCCATAGAATACTTTTCCAGAACTGAGCTGGCTTCATGAGGTGTTTTTCAGCAAATTTAACTCTGGCCTGTCTATTTTTGGAATTGATGAATGGTTTGCATCTAGATGTGAACCCTTTGTATTTACTTTCATGGAGTCTTCTCTTTACTGTTGACTTAGAGACAGATACACCTACTTCACTGAGAGTGTTCTGGACTTCAGTTGATGTTGTGAACGGGTTCTTCTTCACCAAAGAAAGTATGCGGCGATAATCCACCACTGTTGTCATCCGTGGACGCCCAGGCCTTTTTGAGTTCCCAAGCTCACCAGTCAATTCCTTTTTTCTCAGAATGTAGCCGACTGTTGATTTTGCTACTCCAAGCATGTCTGCTATCTCTCTGATGGATTTTTTTCTTTTTTTTCAGCCTCAGGATGTTCTGCTTCACCTCAATTGAGAGTTCCTTAGACCGCATGTTGTCTGGTCACAGCAACAGCTTCCAAATGCAAAACCACACACCTGTAATCAAGCCCAGACCTTTTAACTACTTCATTGATTACAGGTTAACGAGGGAGACGCCTTCAGAGTTAATTGCAGCCCTTAGAGTCCCTTGTCCAATTACTTTTGGTCCCTTTAAAAAGAGGAGGCTATGCATTACAGAGCTATGATTCCTAAACCCTTTCTCCGATTTGGATGTGAAAACTCTCATATTGCAGCTGGGAGTGTGCACTTTCAGCCCATATTATATATATAATTGTATTTCTGAACATGTTTTTGTAAACAGCTAAAATAACAAAACTTGTGTCACTGTCCAAATATTTCTGGACCTAACTGTATATATATATATAGATATATAATATATATGTAATCTATTGTATATTACTTATTGTATAACATATTTACAATTTATTACAGTTGTTTGTGCTCCAAAGTTGTATTCCAATAAATACATTTTATGTTCTATCTAAATATCTTGATTAGTGTATCATAAAAATAATTTGATGTCTTATCTTCACATTGTACTACAATAAATTTTTCACTTAACTATAAGCAATATATGTCGGAGTCGTGGAGTTGGTGCAAGGGAAATTGAAAAGTTGGAGTCGGAGGTTTGGCTTACCGACTCCACAGCCCTGCCACAAACGTAAATGTATTTTATGTGATATACCAGCATTAAGTGACAAATATTTGTAAAGTGTAAATGAAATGATAGATAGTTTTATACATATTTAAAAATATAAATCTTAATATTGTGAGGTGCATTTATATTAAGCCCCTTGTAGTATGATGCCCCTGAGTGACCAATTGCTTCCAGAAGTCACATAATTAGTAAATTGAGTCACCTGTATCATTTATTTTCAGTATAACTACAGCTGTTTTGTGAAAGCTTCAGGAGTTTTGTTTGAGAACATTAGGGATCAAACAGCATCTTGAAAACCAAGGAACCCACCAGACAGGTCAGGGATAAAGTTGTGGACAAGAGTAAAGCAGGGTTCAGTTATTAAAAAAATGGTGAACGCTCTGAACATCTCACTAACCACTTTTCAATCGATCATCCAAAAATGGCAGGAGTATAGTGTGGAGACACGAGGGTCAGTGGGTACGGTCGTCTGCCGGCCTAGCTGTCTAGGAGAGACCGCTCAGACCAGGGCTCATCCCACTGAAAACCCGCACTCCTTCCTTGTGGTCAGGACACTATTCCAACAACACAGGGTGAGGGAACCACATTTTGGTAAGACATTATTGGTTCACCAACAGGCAAACACGTATCATACATTCCCATCAACAACACAAGATGATACAAGCGACAGAGTCTCACTCATCCATTGTCTCGCATGGGATTAGAATCTTTGCGACTTCGGGGCTTCCTGGGCCAATTATCCCAGCCAGCAGCACCCCACTTTTGATGAGCACCCACCGAGAGGAGATAGCGGCAAGCTTAGAAAGATGACTGAGCACAGCAAGATATGTAGCCTGGCAACTGAATTCTCCTAACCTGGGTCTCCAAGCAAATTTGTGGCCTCAGCATTGAGCAGTGATGCACATCTGTGATCCTCAAGTTGAAACCGTGGATCCTAGCCTGAAGTCCTGCAGAATGAATATGGTGACAGGAGCAAATCCCTTTTTATAGCCCTCAGTTCTCATTTTAGAGTATTGTGTCTTACAAGATTGGTGGAAAATGGCCGTTCTCTCATTGGTTCAATTCAATCCGAATGCATAATTTTCCTCTGATTGATGTAGTCAGAGATGCTGAGGCAATCCACATTTAACTGAAAATAGGGCTCCGGTCAGCCTGACATGAAACAATGGCTAACTTCTTTTAATTTGCCAATCAAAGGAACATTGCGTCTAGCCTAATTAAGAACAGTTCACCCTTCACACAAATCTCCAGATGCTGAGTTGTCACATATAGCACAACTACAAAAGACATGGCCGTCCACCTACACTGACATCTCAAGCAAAGAGATCACTAATTACAGAGAAGCAGCGAAGAGGTCTGTGGTCAGAAGGAAAAGCAGGAGCAATCCAGACCTCAGGGGGAGAATCTGTCCACAGGACAATTATAAGTCATAAACTCCACAGATTTGGCCTTTATGGAAGAGTGAACATTAATAAAAAGCAAAACATAAGAATTGAAAATTGTTTCACAGACGCCTTCATCCAATTTACCTGAGATAGAGCTGTTTTATAAAGGAGAAGGGGCAAAAATGTCACCTCTAGATGTGCAAAGTTGGTAGACGCATCCCCCAAAAGATTGTCAGCAGCAATTGTAGTGAAAGAAGCGCCTGCAAAGTACTCACTCAGGGGGCTGAATACTAATGCACATCACAATTTTCAGAGTTAAATTTCTTAAAATATTTAGAAATTCATGTATAATTTCCTTAATACTTCACAAATGTTTGTTACTTTGTGTTATCACATAAAAAAACAATAAAATCCATTTTTTTGTGGCTGTAATGTGAAAAAATGTGGAAAAGTTCACCGGGTGTGAATAGTTTTTCTTGCACCATTTTGAAAAATTTGGAACAAAAAAAATAATAAAGGGAAGACAAAAAGTGACTTAGAAAAACCCAACAGAATTGATGAGTTGGATGTGAGTTTTGTGGTGCGGAGCCCGTTATACCGGCAGACGGGATGTGACCGGAGGCAGAAATATTCAGGGAAGGGAAAGATTTTACACTTTCTAGATAAATCCTCTCTTCCCGGGACGTAACGGCCTCTAATGCCGGGATCACACGGCCGGATAAAGAATCATCACAGCTTCATCCAGAAAACTAGGACAAGTCTTTTCTTATTTGTCATCCATATACAATCCGGTATTTACAGCCGCTATTAATAATTTACAAGTCCATTTACAGCTTCCTCCATTACAGAACTGCAATGTACCCGTAACACAATGTCTGCTGTATGGTGGAGCTGGTGGGAACCTGATGGTTTGTGCAGACACAGACCTGAATGGACGAGTCTCATCCGATTTAGAGAAGGCAGTAGAGGATGCTGGGATTATTCTCACACACAGATTCTGTCAGTGAGAAAGAAAAATCCCCATCTGCACCGCCACATCCAATAACAATGGTCTGAGGGCGAGACGTTGTGTTATTTTATGGACAACACTGAAAATACAGTAGTGTGAACGAGGACTAAATGGAATCAAAGCTCTTATCTCTCCTAATCCTGCCATCTCCACCGCTCTCATTACACAAGTATAACACATATAATACCGGAGGATAAAACAAGACTGAGCACAAGACCTTCACAGCCGTCTACACATCATAGGGAGATTTCATGGCACCTTCTCTCCATCTACCTGATGATCCTGAGGAACATCGGGGTCTTCTTGGTTACAGTCCCTCGGGAGAAGAGGACGGGGACATCTCTCTGGTGTTGTCCTCTTACTGGATAGAACTGGAGGAGACACATACAGGGACTGAATTCATTCCTTACATACAGATAATTATAGGCTGTGTGTATTTAGTCCTGTCTATTACCTGGTGATGTGAGGGGCTGGGGATCCTCCATCATGACGTCCTTGTACAGATCTTTGTGTCCTTCTAAATACTCCCACTCCACCATGGAGAAATAGACGGTGACGTCCTGACACCTTATAGGAACCTGACACATACAATGATACCGTCACCCCCCGATCCCTTCATAGCGTTACTGTATAATGTCCCAGCATTCCCAGCAGTGTCACCTCTCCAGTCAGCAGCTCAATCATCTTGTAGGTGAGTTCTAGGATCTTCTGGTCATTGATGTCCTCATGTATCGGGGGGTGAGGTGGAGGCCCCGTGATTGGGCTCAGGGGTCTTCCCCATCCCTCAGACACAGGGGCCTGACAGCGCTCACTAGAGGTCTTCTTCACTACTGTGTAATCCTGGTTATGGAGAGACACAGTAATAAATCTCACTCCAGACATTTCCAAAGTCCTCACCTCTCCAGTTCTGTCCATCTGTTATTCCCATAGATAAGAATGATGTAATGTGACGTCATCAGAATCTCTCACCTCTCCAGTAAGCCGGAAGAGGATCTCTAGGGTGAGGTGTAATATCCTCTCCGCCATCTTGTCCCTGTCGATATCCATCCTTCACGGGCAATCAGGAGAATTCTCTTCTATAGAAGATCTCCACTGAGAGGATCCGATATTGTAGGGACCTGAATGAGAAGAAGATGACGACGTAACATCATAAAGAATCTGCTGTAATAATACAATTACTGGAGAGAATAAAGGGAAACATATAATGAGAACATTCTGGGGGAACATTATACTGTGTGAGGGGAGAAAGGGGCCGGGGACCGAGGGCAGAAAGGGGCCGGGGACCGAGGGCAGAAAGGGGACGAGGGCAGAAAGGGGACGAGGACCGAGGGCAGAAAGGGGACAAGGGCAGAAAGGGGCCGAGGACCGAGGGCAGAAAGGGGCCGAGGACTGAGGGCAGAAAGGGCCGAGGACTGAGGGCAGAAAGGGGACGAGGGCAGAATGGGGCCGAGGGCAGATGGGTTTCAGAGGAAAAGGAACAAAAACCTCACGATTCATAGAAATCAGCGAGACAAAAACTCCAAGAAAGTCTCAGAGCTGAAGGGGTTAATGCCACCTGGGCCCAGTAATGGGGAATCTCCACACACCTCCACCTGCAGAGCCGCACACTAGATATATGGTAGCGTCTAGATCCCAGTGGCCAGAAGGACCTCTGCTGACGTCATGCCCATGTGACCGGCCTCTTGTGTGGGAGGAGCCTGTAGTTGCCGGCAGTCATTGCACAGTTGCTGTTTCCAGCCCTGGGTGTGATGTAACAGGAGATAATATCTGATGGAGATTATCACATATGAGCCTCAGGGGGAAATAAAAAGGGACTGTAGGTCACCGTCTCTGGGTGAAATAGTGTGCAGCAGTAGGTGCGACGCTCTGCCTGGGGAAGGTGGGGACAGGGGGGTCGACACTCTGCCTGGCGGAAGGTGGGGACAGGGGGTGCAACGCTCTGCCTGGGGGAAGGTGGGGACAGGGGGTGCGACGCTCTGCCTGTGGGGGAGTCGCAGCGCAGCACCCGGGGTCCCTTTCCCCTTTTCCCATTAGAGGCATGGAGAGGGGGGATAGATCCATTGGGGATTGGAGCAGTCACTGTATATAATGGAAGCCCATTGGATATTAAAGGGAACTTGTCAGCAGAAATTTTTCAATAAACCTAAAAGATTCCGCTTCTGCAGCTCATGGGCTGCATTCTAGTAAGGTTCCTGTTGTTATTGTGCCCCCTTTTAGACCAAAATAAATACTTTATAAAGTGTTACCTTTTTGTATGCAAATCTTGTTATTTGTACATGGGGGCGGGCTGTCTGGTGTCAGTTATTCTCCCTCCTGCCGCTTTACGCCGTCCCCCATCGCTCAATTTCATATGTCATCAGCAAGAACCTGCCCATAATCTCGTGTCCTGCGCAGAACGGTGGAGGCAGAGGGGAAAGCACTGGCACGAGATTATGGGCGGGTACTTGCTGATGACACGCTATGCTGGCACGGCGCAGGCGTGAGACCTCGGGAGCACTGGGCGGCGTCCTGACGTATGCAATTAAGTGATGGGGGACGGCATAAAGTGGCAGGAGGGAGAATAACGGACACCAGACAGCCCGCCCCCGTGTACAAATAAGATTTACATACAAAAAGCTAACACTTTATAAAGTATTTATTTTGGTCTAAAAGGGGGCACAATAACAACAGGAACCTTACTAGAATGCAGCCCAGGAGCTGCAGAAGGGGAATCTTTTAGGTTTATTGAAACATTTATGCTGACAGGTTCCCTTTAAAGGTTGAACCAAAGATCCCAAAGAGCTGAATTCCACAATGATCTGTGACTGATACTGATGTGTTTATTACCAGGTGATTATCAGCGCATTCATTATACACAGTTTATGGGAATTTTTGGCATTATTATTATTACTAATTATTGATCATTCTTCTTTATAGAGTTCGGGGCAATATCGGCTCCAACAAAGAATTCTTCTTCATCCACTGAATATGAACGTTTCATCTATTGAAGAGAATCCCACAAGTGACTTAAGAGGATATTTCTGTGTATATATTCTCTGTGCTGTGTATTATATGGGGTGTATTTATATTAATGTTTGTATTGATGCTTCTTGTAATCTTCTATCAGTGTAAGTTGTCATTTGCTCGTGTCTTGGTGATTTGATAATTCAGTGACGGTGTTTGTTCCCCCCTCAGAGGTTGTGTGGGTTTTATCAGTGGCCGCATTCACTTTGATATTGTCATGATTAAGAACAGTAATCTGTGTGAAACGCGGTGACGGGCAGGGTGTCCTTTTTTTCACATCATGCTTTTTCACTGTCTTTAATAAAGTTTTTTAATTAAGCTGTTACTGGATTTCCTCTCTTCTATGGGGCCTCAGACGCTGCCATCACTAATCTAGGACTTAGTGGCAGCTATGGGATGCTATTAAGTCCTTATTACCCCGATTACCACCACACCAGGGCAATCGGGATTATCCAGGTAAAGTGCTGGGATTGTTACATCTAATAGATGCGGTTATCCGGGAGGCTGCAGGCTGATATTTTTAGACTGGGGAGGCAGCCTAATAACCATAGGCCTCCCCAGTCTGAGAATCAAAATTGAGAGGACTGCACGCTGTTAGTTATTTATTTTACTCTACAATATAGACCCACCCACCGGCGTCTGATTGGTTGCAGTCAAACACAAACAGCTGTCATTCAGCATCGGGGCGCATCTGACTGCAACCAATCACAGCCACCGGTGAGTGGGGGAAGCCGTGAATATCTATGAGCCTAATGAGCGGCCCAGGAAGAAGAATGAGAGGCGCAGGAGCAGTGTGACAGCCGCGCTGGTGATCGGTGAGTATGAAGTGCTTGCTCCTACCCCTTTGTGCCGGATTCTGGTTCCCATAGACTTTATATGGGGACCAGCCTCTGGCCAGATACCGGGGATCAATCCCTCACTGACCCGGAGTCAGCGGGGGATTGATCTGCCAGTCCTCCAAAACGCAGAAAGAAGTGACATGCTGCTGCTTTTTTCTTCCACAAAAACTGTAAGGCACAAAGAAGCAACGTGCGCACAGCCTGTCTGAACTCTCATAGACTTTGCTGGGGAAGGCAATGCATGCAGTTTTGGGCAACAAATCACCCAAAAACGTGGTGAAATACGCAGCGTGCGCACAGGGCCTAAAGATGAAATTGCTGCTAGTCAACTTGCAAATCCTGTCACAGTGGCCGGTGTGTAATGTGTGGCAGACGGACAGGAGGTATGAGAACGGCCTCTGACCGCACCACAGCCTTAGCTCTTCATTATATTACCTGGCCGGTGTGTAATGTGTGGCAGATGGACAGGAGGTGTGAGAACGGCCTCTGACCGCACCACAGCCTTAGCTCTTCATTATATTACCTGGCCGGTGTGTAATGTGTGGGAGATGGACAGGAGGTATGAGAACGGCCTCTGACCGCACCACATCCTTAGCTCTTCATTATATTACCTGGCCGGTGTGTAATGTGTGGCAGATGGACAGGAGGTAGAGAACGGCCTCTGACCGCACCACATCCTTAGCTCTTCATTTTATTACCTGGCCGGTGTGTAATGTGTGGCAGATGGACAGGAGGTGTGAGAACGGCCTCTGACCGCACCACATCCTTAGCTCTTCATTATATTACCTGGCCGGTGTGTAATGTGTGGCAGATGGACAGGAGGTATGAGAACGGCCTCTGACCGCACCACATCCTTAGCTCTTCATTTTATTACCTGGCCGGTGTGTAATGTGTGGCAGATGGACAGGAGGTGTGAGACCGGCCTCTGACCGCACCACATCCTTAGCTCTTCATTTTATTACCTGGCCGGTGTGTAATGTGTGGGAGATGGACAGGAGGTATGAGAACGGCCTCTGACCGCACCACATCCTTAGCTCTTCATTATATTACCTGGCCGGTGTGTAATGTGTGGTAGATGGACAGGAGGTAGAGAACGGCCTCTGACCGCACCACATCCTTAGCTCTTCATTTTATTACCTGGCCGGTGTGTAATGTGTGGCAGATGGACAGGAGGTGTGAGACCGGCCTCTGACCGCACCACATCCTTAGCTCTTCATTTTATTACCTGGCATAACGCTACTCACTAGTGATTGATGGCCCTGACAGAAGTTATGAGGCATTGAACGACCGCCCTATTACATGAAATACATTATAAGCTGCGGTCAGACACATTTCACCTAGATGATGATTGTGGCAGCATGTACATCATTGTGAATAGATAAAATAACCACTTTAAAGGGAAAAAAACTTACATAGCAAAGTTTGTAATAGTGAGTTGAAAGAAAAAAAACATCTGCAAACGGCGCCCTGCAACTAAAGGTCTTGTCCTGATTAACTAATAATTTTTTTTTCTTTCCTTCGACTCCATGTGTAAAGACCGCTTTAAACGCTGTGACATCGGTACCGATATCGCTAGCGTGGGTACCCGCCCCCATCTGTTGTGCGACACGGGCAAATCGCTGCCCATGCCGCACAACATCGCCCAGACCCGTCACACGTACTTACCTGCCCGGCGACGTCGCTGTGACCGGCGAACCGCCTCCTTTCTAACGGCGCGGTTCGTTTAGCGTCACAGCGACGTCACAGCAGCGTCACTGAATCGCCGCCCAATAGAAGCTGAGGGGCGGAGATGAGCGGGACGTAACATCCCGCCCACCTCCTTCCTTCGCATTGCGGCCGGGAGGCAGGTAAGGAGAGCTTCCTCATTCCTGCGGTGTCACACGGAGCGATGTGTGCTGCCGCAGGAACCATGAACAACTTCGTTACTGCTGCAGTAACGATAATTGAGAATGGACCCCCATGTCACCGATGAGCGATTTTGCACGTTTTTGCGACGATGCAAAATCGCTCATAGGTGTCACACGCAACGGCATCGCTAATGCGGCCGGATGTGCGTCACAAATTCCGTGACCCCAACGACTTCGCATTAGCGATATCGTAGCGTGTAAAGCCCCCTTAACACAACAACAAGAAACTTTAGTAACGTTCAGAAGTGTCTTCATCAAGACATTGGTCTCTTCCAGCCAATCACCGACCTCAGCAACTCGTTCTAGCTACATCGGATGAGCCACGGAGATCTGTGATTGGCTGCAGCAATGTTGACGTGATTTCACAGCCAAACAGCCTAGAACACCGCCACAGTGAAGACGGTGCTCAATCTGGTTTGGGAGTGTAAGTTTACACTGTGTGCAGAATTATTAGGCAAGTTGTATTTTAGAGGATTTTTTTTTTTTATTATTGATCACAACTATGTTCTCAATCAACCCAAAAGACACATATCAAAGATTAATATTTTTGGCAGTTGGAGTGGGTTTTTTTAGATTTTGCTATCTTAGGAGGATATCTGTTTGTGCAGGTAACTATTACTGTGCAGAATTATTAGGCAACTTAAACAAATATATTCACATCTCACTTGTTTATTTTCACCAGGTAAACCAATATAACTGCACAAAATTTAGAAATAAACATTTCTTACATGCAAAAACAAAACCCAAAAATGAGTAACCAATATAGCCCCCTTTCTTTCTGATGACACTCAGCAGCCGACCATCCATAGATTCTGTCATTGCTTGATCTGTTTACGATTAACATTGCGTGCAGCAGCCACCACAGCCTCACAGACACTGTTCCCAGATGTGGACTGTTTTCTCTCCCTGTAGATCTCACATTTTATGAGGGACCACAGGTTCTCTATGGGGTTCAGATCAGGTGAACAAGGGGGCCATGTCATTATTTTTTCATCTTTTAGACCTTTACTGGCCAGCCACGCTGTGGAGTAGTTGGATGCATGTGATGGAGCATTGTCCTGCATGAAAATCATGTTTTTCTTGAATGATACCGACTTCTTCCTGTACCACTGCTTGAAGAAGTTGTCTTCTGTGGAAACTGGCAGTAGGTCTGTGAGTTGAGCTTCACTCCATCCTCAACCCGAAAAGGTCCCACAAGTTTATCTTTGGTGATACCAGTCCATACCAGTACCCGCTGGCGTGTGAGTCGGAGTGGAGCTCTCTGCCTTTTACTGATCCAGCCTCTGAAAGATCCATCTGGCCCATCAACAGTCACTCTCATTTCATCAGTCCATAAAACCTTTGAAAAATCAGTCTTAAGATATTTCTTGGCCCAGTCTTGACGTTTTATCTTATGTTTCTTGTTCAAAGGTGGTGGTTTTTCCAGCCTCCCTTACCTTGGCCATGTCCCGGAGTATGGCACACCTTGTGCTTTTTGGTACACCAGTAACATTGCAGCTCTGAAATATGGCCAAACTAGTGGCAAATGGCATCTTGGCAGCTTCATGCTTGATTTTCCTCAATTCATGGGCAGTTATTTTGCACCTTTTTTGCCCAGCACGCTTCTTGCGACCCTGTTGGCTATTTGACATGAAATGCTTGATTGTTCGTTGATCACGCTTCAAAAGTTTGGCAATTTCAAGACTGCTTCATCCCTCTGCAAGACATCTCACAATTTTGGAATTTTCAGAGCCCGTCAAGTCTCTCTTCTGACCCATTTTGCCAAAGGAAAGGAAGTTGCCTAATAATTAAGCACACCTTATATAGTGTGTTGATGTCATTACACCACACCCCTCCTCATTACAGAGCTGCACATCACCTGATTTACTTAATTGGTAGTTGGCTCTCAGCCTATACAGCTTGGAGTAGGACAACTTGTATAAAAAGTATCATGTGATCAAAATACTCATTTGCCTAATAATTCTGCACACAGTGTATTTGCACAGTCAGTGTTTGCAACGTTTTGGAAGTAGCGTGTTTGTCTGCATACAGAATGCTGTGTTCTACAGTACAAGCACAGTGGATGGATTTATAGAAATCTCCTGCCCACGGTGCTTCTTTTCTCTGCTCCGTAAACTGACATGCGGCGCGGCTTTCCAAGCTGCAGCATGACAATTTCTGTTCCTGTGGCGAGAATGTTCTCCATAGGAAGAAAAAAAGCAAAAGTAGGTAGCACACTGAACCCTGATAGTAGGCACGGACTGCTGCATTCTCCTGTGGAGCACACTCGCATTCCCACAGGCGGGCTGACACTGCGTCAGTTGCTGTACATGCAACCTAAGAGCTTACTTTGTAGTCTTCCATATCACTTAGTCTATGTGAAAAAAATTAATGTGAACACTTTCATATCTAGTACCACTAATATACTAATCGCATACTGATAGATGACAGACTGAACATGAGTCAACAGTGTGATGCAGCAGCAAAAAAGACAAGCACAATTGTGCAATGTATTAACTGAAGCACAGATCACGTGAAGTAATTATCACCCTCTACTCTTGTTCAGACCTCATCTGCAATTCTGAGCACCACGTGTTAAAAAAGACATCAACAAATTGGAGCAAGTTCAAAGAAGAGCAGCCAGAATGGTGACGGTCAATAAACTGTCCGATGAGGAACGGTTACAGGATTTGGGAATGTTTAGCTTGAAAAAAAGAAAACAGAGAGGAAACTTAATAGCCGTCTGCAAATATCTGAAGAGCTGTCACACTAGAGGGGTCAGCCCTATTCTCATTTGCAGAAAAAGGAAAGAAAAGAAGCAATGGAATGAAACTGATTGGGAAGCATCACAGATTAGATTTTGGAATAAAAACCTTTTGACAGTGAGGTTGATCAATGACTGGAACCACAAGAGGTAGTGAGTTCCCCTTCAATGGAAGACGTAAAAAGGAGACTGGACAGACACCTGTGTGGAATGATATAGTGAATCTTGCTTTGAGCAGGGAGTTGGACCTGATGACCCTGGAGGTCCCGTCCAACTATAACATTCTATGATTCTACTGCAGATAATATACAGTAGAATAAATCCCAATTGGCATGATGACATGGTTTTTAGCCAAGTGTGTCCATTTTAAAAACGCTCCTAGGGATCTGGTCCTTTAGCCCACTAGAGTTTAGCTTTTTCATAAAGAGCAGGCTAAATCCCAGTGGGCAGAAGGACCTGGTCCATTAGATCACCAAAGGCCGCTTTACACGCTGCGATACCAGTACCGATATCGCTAGCGTGCGATCCCGCCCCCATCGGTTGTGCAACACGGGCAAATCGCTGTCCGTGGCGCACAACATTACCCAGACCAGTCACACTACTTACCTGCCTAGCGACGTCGCTGTGACCGGCGAACCGCCTCCTTTCTAGGGGGGTGGTCCGTGCGGCGTCACAGCGACGTCACTGAGCGGCCGCCCAATAGAAGCGGAGGGACGGAGATGAGCGGGACGAATATCCCGCCCACCTCCTTCCTTCCGCATTGCGGCCGGCGGCAGGTAAGGAGAGGTTCCTCATTCCTGCGGCGTCACACATAGCGATGTCTGCTGCCGCAGCAACGAGGAACTACATCGCTAGCTTCACCAGTAGCGATTTTCGAGAACAGGGGGGCATGTCACCGATGAGCAATTTTGAACGTTTTTGCGACGATTCAAAATCGCTCCTAAGTGTCACACGCTGCGATAACGTTAATGCCGCCGGATGTGCGTCACTAATGAAGTGACCCCGACGATAAAACATTAACGATATCGTAGCGTGTAAAGCCCCCTTAAGTCTTGTATTAAAACACTCATTAGGACCTGGTCCTTTTTTCCCCACTAAGAATTGTATTAAAACACTCATTAGGACCTTGTCCTATAGCCCTCTAGGATTTAGCTTTCTCATACAGAGCAGTCTAAATCCCAGTGGGCAGAAGTATCCGGTCCTTTTTTTCCCCACTAAAAATCGTATTAAAACACTCATTAGGACCTGGTCCTTTAGCCCACTAGGATTTAGCTTTCTTATGTAGAGCAGTCTAAATCCCAGTGGGCAGAAGGACCTGGTCCTTTTTTCCTCATTAAGAATGATATTAAAACACTCATTAGGACCTGGTCCTTTAGCCCACTAGGATTTAGCTTTCTCATACAGAGCAGTCTAAATCCCAGTGGGCAGAAGTATCCGGTCCTTTTTTTCCCCACTAAAAATCATATTAAAACACTCATTAGGACCTGGTCCTTTAGCCCACTAGGATTTAGCTTTCTCATAGAGAGTAGTGATGTGTCGGTCGCGAACGATCCCACACAAAGAACCGGCTCCCTGCTGTGAACGACAGGAGCCGTATCACCAGTGTGAGCCACTCAAATCTCTAAACGGCTCTTTTCACCGCTAAAACCCTGCCCACCCTCGGCTAAACTCCACCTACTCAGCAATCTAATTGGCTGCTTGTAAGTGGGCGGGGCTTTGGAGGCGTCACTATAATCTTAAATATGTGTTCACCTGGGGTGAACACATATTTAATAAGGAGCCGAGAACGATCCAAAAGATCCGGCTCTTTTTGGTGAGCAGAGTCATGGGATCCGGATCACCAAAAAGAGCCGGACTGCCCATCACTAATAGAGAGCAGGCTAAATCCCAGTGGGCAGAAGGACCCGGTCCTTTTTTCCCACTAAAAATCGTATTAAAACACTCATTAGAACCTGGTCCTTTAGCCCACTAGGATTTAGCTTTCTTATGTAGAGCAGGCTAAATCCCAGTGGGCAGAAGGACCTGGTCCTTTTTTCCCCATTAAGAATGATATTAAAACACTCATTAGGACCTGGTCCTTTAGCACACTAGGATTTAGCTTTCTCATAGAGAGCAGGCTAAATCCCAGTGGGCAGAAGGACCTGGTCCTTTTTTCCCCATTAAGAATGATATTAAAACACTCATTAGGACCTGGTCCTTTAGCACACTAGGATTTAGCTTTCTCATACAGAGCAGGCTACATCCCAGTGGAAAGAGGGACCAGGTCCTTCTGCCCACTGGGATGTAGCCTGCTCTGTATGAGAAAGCTAAATCCTAGTGTGCTAAAGTACCAGGTCCTAATGAGTGTTTTAATACGATTTTTAGTAGGGAAAAAAGGACTGGATACTTCTGTCCACTGGGATTTAGCCACGACCCATTCCGTATGAAAGCCTCCACAGCATCACCCCCTGCCTGGTGTAACCCCCTCCCCCCCATAAGACTGCTTTCACACCTCCGGTTTCTGCAATGCGGCACAATATGGCACTTTGCAGGAAAATCGCAACCGTTTTTTTTTTGCTGCCGGTTGCGATTTTCCTGCATAGACTTTAATTAGTGCCGCATTGCCTTGCGTTCCATCCGGTTTTTGCCGCATGCGGCAGATTTAGCCGATGCGGTGGCCGGATGGAACGTTGCCTGGCACGTTTTTTCGTGCGGCAAAAAAAACCGCATCGCGCCGCATTCGTCCGATGCGGCGCATTTTTCAATGCATGCCTATGGCAGCTGGATGCGGCAAAAACCAGACGGGCCGCAAAGGAAAAACTTATGCAAAGGATGCGGTGTGTTCACCGCATCCGTTGCATAGCTTGCACAGCCGGATTGAGCCACAGAGCTCAAGCCGGATGTGTGAAAGTAGCCTTAGCCCCCTCCCTTAATGAAGCCTCCACAGCACGTTGCTGCAGCTTCAGTACATTCCCTGTGACATATACACGAGCTGCAGCCCCCAGCACTGACAGGAGACACTGCTCTGTGCCCCCAAAATCCAGTCTGAGACCCCAGAGCTATAACTAATGAGGAAAGGCTGCATATTCTCCCACCTCAGGGTCAGGATCTGTCCGCTCTGCACAGACTGAGCACTGCTGCTTCCCGCCCACAGATCAGTTGAGCCTAGAGAATACAGGCCGCGCTGAATAAAGGACACGCCCCCTAACAGTAGATGAATACGCCCCGGAAGTGACGTTATAACCTGCAAGCAGCCTGTATTCTCTAGCATCTACCAAAGCAGCAGTGCTCGGGCTCCTGTGCTGATCTGTGGGCGGGAAGCAGCAGTGCTGGGCTCCTGTGTGCACTGCAGATCTGTGGGCGGGAAGCAGCTGTGCTCAGTCTGTGCAGAACGGACGGATCCTGACCCTGAGGTGGAGAACGTTCAGCTTTTCCTCATTAGTTATAGCTCTGGGGTCTCACACTGTATTTTGGGGGCACAGCACAGTGTCTCCTGTCACTACTGGGGGCTGCAGCTCGTGTATATGTGTAACGGGGTGCCAGGGGTGCCTCGGGGGTTGTAGTCGTGGCCCCTTTTCCAGACAGGCCAACCCCTGGCCCCGCCGTCACTATTGGGACAGGGGATTGTTCTGTGGGGCAGAGTGTGGTGGAGAAGAGCACACTATCGGCCGCAGGAAGACTCTTCAGGCAGGGATCAGATAAACCAGACGACAACTTTATTGCAGAGTTTCACAACAGGCTCAATGCACGGATCTTGTAGCGCACGGTCACAATTCCTGTCCGGGGAAAGCTTTCCTTGTCATCTCCTTAAAGAGGGGGGATGTGCCCGGCTACTCTACTTCACCTAGGCTCCCACTCCGGCTATCACAGACTTGACCCACACAATTCTGCTTCACCATTGAGGACACTTTCTCTCTCCTTTCCTTCGTTTTTCTGTCCACCCAGCTCCCACACTCTGCCCCTGATGTTCCTTCTCCCCCGTCCCGGAATCAACTGCCTCAAACTCAAACTTTCTTCCCTACAACACACTCTCTCCCTCCCCCTCAAGCTGCCAGCTCCTCCTTTCTCCTGCACTGTTTCTATGGGGACAGCCATCCCACCCGGCCTCTAGGGGAAACCCATCTATACAGTAAAAACACAATTGATCATAAACATTAATATTAACAGCTTTATCTACCCCA
Source organism: Anomaloglossus baeobatrachus (assembly GCF_048569485.1). Classification (NCBI taxonomy): domain Eukaryota; kingdom Metazoa; phylum Chordata; class Amphibia; order Anura; family Aromobatidae; genus Anomaloglossus; species Anomaloglossus baeobatrachus. The sequence continues at coordinate 716,884 of NW_027441800.1, read as the reverse complement.
GCGGGGGTATCTTCAGGGGAAAACTGCGCCTCCTTGTAAGGGGTCCGGCCACCCCTTACATTCCTCCCCTCTTTCTGCCTAAGCCTCCCGGCAAGGCTCGCACCTGTAAAACACAACTTAGTAGCAAGGCAAACTTTGGATAAAACTTTAAAACCTTCATGAACAAAAACAACCACTGAGCGCAAAAGTTCTGCACCCGGAGTCCCTCCATGGGAGCTCCCGGTCTTTGTAGGCAGTTTGCCCGGAGGCCTTCAACAGGCACTCCCGGTCTTTGCTGGTCTTCTGCCCGGAGGCTTCCACAGCACTCCCGGTCTTTGCAGGCAGGGAGCACAGATAATAAAAGTCTCCGTTAACATCACAGAGGGAGCCCCTTGCACAGTCCGGCATCAGGCTCCTTCCGGGCTCGGTAACTTGAACATGGTTGCAAACTGTAAACCGTTACCGGCTCTTTCAACAATGCTGGTACTTAACACGAACATGTCCATTACCTCCGGTCGCTACGGGTCACACGGGATGGTAAGCGCGCTGCCATTCAGCCCGCTGGGCCCTCACGTAGTCGGAGAGGGACTGGCCCGGCAAGCGGCGCAGTCTCCGGAACGGTTCGTAGTTGACTGGTGGTTCTGATGCCTCTGTCTCCGGTTTTGCCTCTTCAACCCCCGACGGGGGTGACGGGGTCGCTGAACGGGACAGCTGGGGACTACCCACGACGATCACCGGGTGTGTGACCATACTCTGGTGAATTGCTAACACCGCCGGTGTCCCCTTTTCTGGGTCAGCACTCAGTCCTGTCATGACTTCTGGCGACACCGCCACCGTGTTTCTCGGCTGGGAAGTCTCAGCCAGCACCGGTCTCTGTTGGGTACGTCTCCGGTATTGACACTCTTCCCATTCAATCTCTTGTTGCCACTGTGCGGCCTCTTGTGCAGTGGGCATCCGGGTCACTCCTACGGCAAATAGGCCCCGGCATCCCACTTCTCTCCGGAACTTCACTTTTTCTCCCGGGTACAAGGTATGTAACCGTTGGGGCAAGCCCTCAGTGTCCAGGTTAACCCGGTTGTAGAAAAATGGTCCCCGGTCTCTTCATCCTCTATGAACCCATAGCCCTCCGCCTGATTGAATTTGACCACGGTGCCAACGGTGCACTGCCGATCAAACTCGTCGGTAAGGGGACCGGCCATCATCTCACGGGCCACGGTCTCGGCCAGTAACCTTTCCTGCACCGGATCGGGTTCAGGCGGTGGGGACTTTCGCTGGGTCAGGGGCGTCGGCTTTACCGGCTCCCAGAAGAATCCCCACTCGTCTTCCTCTAACTCCGGGGTATGTTGCCCTCCCGGGGCCGGAACTTCAGTGGGGGCTGGAGGACCCACCTTGTCTAGTGTAACCACCTCCGGACTCTGGAGAGGTGCTCCCAGGACTTCGCTTCCCGGCTGTAGCTGCGTCTTGTAGGTGGCCCGGACTTCAGTAGAGGTTTCACCGGTCACGGCGTCCCATGAAGTGACCCACGTTACTTTCGCGGGCCGCTCCGGACCTCCTGGCACAGCCGGTAGCTTAATGGTAAGTGCCTCTTCGGCTGCAGTCTGCCTCGGGCGTCCTCTTCCCAGGCTGGTTGCCACCAGCGCGCCCGCTGCAGCTCTCTGCTTTATCGGGGTCTCCATCTTACTCCGAGTCAGTTGCAGAGTTGTCGTCTCTTGCAGCTTTTCCTGTAATGGCGCCGTGGACGGTGGAGATGCTGGGGAAGGTGGAGGTGGGCCTTCTTTTCCCGCTCTTGCATACACTCCACCCCCAGTCTCGCACATCAAATCGACCCAGCACAGGCGACACCTCTTTTTTTCTGTAGCGCCGCCCTCTTCACATGTCTTCAGCAACATCTTGGGGCCAGCACCTCCCCTCTTTGGGCGGCGCACTCTGTACTTCTTTTTCTTCGCCGGCCAGCTCAGGGTTCTTCGCTTGGCGCCAATTCTTCGCGCGCTCGCTGTATTCATGAAGGTGGCGGCCATCTTACCGCCGTCTTGTGCCTGGTCCAACGCCTTAGGCACCACTTGGTCTCCATCTTCTTGGATCGGGACCCCCTGCAGATAATCCGGATCCTGCCGACTACGCCACATGTAACGGGGTGCCAGGGGTGCCTCGGGGGTTGTAGTCGTGGCCCCTTTTCCAGACAGGCTAACCCCTGGCCCCACTGTCACTATTGGGGCAGGGGATTGTTCTGTGGGGCAGAGTGTGGTGGAGAAGAGCACACTATCGGACGCAGGAAGACTCTTCAGGCAGGGATCAGTTGAACCAAACGACATGTTTATTGCACAGAGTTTCACAACAGGCTCAATGCACGGATCTTGTAGCGCACGGTCACAATTCCTGTCCGGGGAAAGCTTTCCTTGTCGTCTCCTCAAAGAGGGGGGATGTGCCCGGCTACTCTACTTCACCTAGGCTCCCACTCCGGCTATCACAGACTTGACCCACACAATTCTGCTTCACCATTGAGGACACTTTCTCTCTCCTTTCCTTCATTTTTCTGTCCACCCAGCTCCCACACTCTGCCCCTGCTGTTCCTTCTCCCCCGTCCCGGAATCAACTGCCTCAAACTCAAACTTTCTTCCCTACAACACACTCTCTCCCTCCCCCTCAAGCTGCCGGCTCCTCCTTTCTCCTGCACTGTTTCTATGGGGACAGCCGTCCCACCCGGCCTCTAGGGGAAACCCATCTATACAGTAAAAACACAATTGATCATAAACATTAATATTAACAGCTTTATCTACCCCAGCGGGGGTATCTTCAGGGGAAAACTGCGCCTCCTAGTAAGGGGTCCGGCCACCCCTTACATATGTCTCAGGGAATGTACTGAAGCTGCAGCACCGTGCTGTGGAGGCTTCAATAAGAAAGGGGGGTTACACGGAGCAGGGGGCAATGCTGTGGAGGCTTTAATAAGGAATGTGGGGATAACGGGACATACTAAAAAGAATGATAAAAAGGAATAAATAAAAAGAATGAGGATAAAAAACTTATTAGGTGTATATTATGTAGATGTATAAAAGGTTTCTAGGGCAAGTTAGACATGGAATGAACATGAAATATCTGTAGGTAATAGGAAAATGAACGCATATCCCATATAACCAGGTGTATATTATGTTACCTGAGCATTATAGGTGTGGAATGATCATGAAATATATGTAGATAATAGGACGATGCTGAAGTTGGTTTCTTAGGCCTAAGCCACACGGCGAGAAAAACAGTGCGAGTGGAGTGCGATAAAACATCGCTTTCCCCTCGGACCAATTCTAGCCTGTGTGTCAGCGCAAATGAGCGATTATTTTCTCAGCCCTAATCGGACCGAGCAAACAATCGCAGCAAGCTACAATTGTAAGCTGAGACTCTTTCTCTCGCACCCATTCAAGTGAATGGGGCGAGAGAAAAATCGCACTGCACTCGCGGTACACCGGTGTACTGCCAGTGCAGTGCGAGAATGGCAATAGCCAACTACGCAGGAGAGAGGGAGAGAAATCCCTCCCTCCCCTCATGAGTGCCAGCCCGCCCCCCGCAGCTGAGGTCTGCTCGCACGAACGGACCTCAGTTGCAAGGACACACGCATGACACTCGGCTCTGCTGTACTGCCAGCACGAGCCGAGTGTCATGCAAGTGGATCGCAGTAGTCCCTGTGTGGCCCCAGCCTTATTCGTCCAGTTTCTTAGTTGGGGCTGAAGTTGGTTTCTTATTCGTCAGTTTCTTATTCGGCAATTTAGTTTTTTCAGTTTTTTATGCATTTAACAACAAAAATAACACATCAGAATAATAAAATACAATGCACTGAGGTGCCCTAATATAAATATACTCAAAACCAGCTGCGAAAATTATAAACTGGCAAAAAAATGGGCATCAAAGTGGGCACCAAAGTATGTTAGTCAAAGGGTTAAATGGCTTTGGGCCACTGATCTAACACCACAATTGCCTATCTAGTGATTCCTCTAATCAGACTCAAGTGACTCCAGCTTGGCCCAAACAGGTTCTGGGCATCAAAACTGGCATCAAAGTGGGCACACAGCCAATTTTCACAGATTTGAATAAGTAACTGGTGTTTTTGAGGGGTTAAATGGCTTTGGGCCACTGATATCACACCACATTTACATACCTACTGATGCCACACATCAAATTTAGATCACTTCAGCCTGGCTTAAACAGGTTCTGGGCATCAGAACTGGCATCAAAGTGGGCAAAACCCCAGTTTTCACACATTTGAATAAGTAACCGGTGTTTTTGAGGAGTTAAATGGCTTTGGGCCACTGACCTCACACCCCATTTACATACCTAGTGATGCCACACATCAAATTCAGATCACTCCAGCCTGGCCCAAACAGGTTCTGGGCATCAGAACTGGCATCAAAGTGGGCAAAAGCTCAGTTTTCACCGATTTGAATAAGTAACTGGTGTTTTTGAGGGGTTAAATGGCTTTGGGCCACTGATATCTCACCATAAATACAAACCTTTAGGATTCTCATTCACTTTGGTGCATTCAAATCCCCTTTATAATTTTCTACAAATCTGCACAAGTCAAAATCTTCACAATATCAAAGTCATTTAAGACAGACTGGAGTAATGCGGGCGTCACACGGGACAATAAATCGTTCAATCGCATAAGTCATCGCCCCCATCGTTTGTGCGTCACGGACAATTAGTTGTCAGTGGCGCACAAAGTCGTTTACCCCCGGCACACGTACTTACCTCCCGGGCGACGTCGCTGTGGGCGGCGAACATCCTCTTCCTGAAGGGGGAGGGACGTTCAGCGTCACACGGCAGCCGTCCAATAGACGCAGAGTTGAGCGGGATGTAAACATCCTGCCCACCTCCTTCCTTCCACTTTGCCGGCGGGATGCAGGTAAGCTGTGTTCGTCGCTCCCGGGGTGTCACACAGAGCGATGTGTGCTGCCACGGGAACGATGAACAACCGGCGCACCGAAGGAGGAACGAGATTATGAAAATGAAAAACGTGTCAACGAGCAACGATAAGGTGCATATTTCTGGTCTTTCATAGGTGTCACATGGTACGATATGTCTGACGATGCCGGATGTGCGTCACTAACGACGTGACCCCCGACGACATATCGCCCGATATATCGTACCGTGTGACGCCCGCTTTACTTGACTTTGATGCCAGTTCTGATGCCCAGAACCAGGGCCGTCGTCAACACCCGGCAAATGCCGAGGCCCTGGGCTGCAAGGGGGGCCCACTCGCAGTGGCAGGACAAGTCACTGCAACTCATGGGGGCCCGGTGCCCGCGCTGTTACCGGCCTCACCATTGCCGAGGATTGCACTTTCAATTGTATAGGCATCGCAGTTACCGATACAATTGAAAGCAATGAATGATGAAATGGAGCGTGTGAAGGGGTATGCGAGAGAGCAGGCAGAGACACCAGGCCGATAAACAATCCAACAAGTTTAATTGAGGCAGGGAGCATAAAATAAACAATATCCAAATGGTTCTTGAGAGTCCACAATGAGTCCACCAAAGAGACAAACCACAAACAGTGTTCCATACCATGGGGACTCATTTACCAGAGACAGGTGCAGGGGAAGAAGGTACCAGAGAACCAGACTGGCACTGGGACGAAGGGAACTTGGAGGCGAAACCAGCTGGCCTTGACCAACCAGTTAACATCTTGAGAACAGTGAGTAAACCAGTTGCACTGAATACCTATCTGGACTCTTTCTTGCGATGCCCATCGCACCATACACCCGCTGGGGCAATGCCCTACTTGCGGAGGGACTACCACACTAGCTGCTCATACTACCAGCCCCAGTAGAGACATTTTGCAGCAGCGGCTCCCTATACTTAGCCGCAACACCGCAAGTGGCATCACGAATAACTCTATTCAAATATCCCCTGTAAATATCCCCATTACAAAAAGGGCTTAAGACATGAAACTGAGTAATGGCCACCATCTTGACATCCCCAAGATGTACACTGCCCGGAACCGAGTACGCCATATCCCTGGGTGCTACAAAAACATGTGGCTTAATCTCCCACCTCTTCTTAGATCAACTCCCTGGATAGGCAGAAGTGCTCAGACCGACCCCTTTATCATTTGCTACTTGTAGCTCCTAGTTAGAAAGAAGTTTCTAGAACACAGTCTCCAGAGATTGTGTATTCGTGAAGCCCCCTGCAGAGGAGAACAATATACGTGCAACCCTCCACCAGATCAAGGACAATTGTACCGCCCCGGGGCTCGGATCCGTGCTCGTCGGTGGGTGGCTCGAGCTCTCCACGGACCCGGGGGTCACGTCGCTTTGAAAGGGGGTTGGCGCTACACGTAGGTACTTTGGTGGGGAGGTCCACGGCCGGAGCCGCGGTGGTGTGCAGGGGATTGTGGTGAATGGATGGACACCACCGCTGCCGTTGACTAGGCTCCCGGGGACGGTATTGCGCAGCTTGGTGTTGACCCCCTCCGTGGGTAGGGGGATGATGGTCCCAGGGTCCTGAGGGAGGTGCTGAGGCGCAGAGATGGATGCGTGTTGGGGTGTCGGTGCGGTGCGGCGCGGTGCTCGGCCCGAAGGCACTGGTGTACTCACTATGATAAAACACGCTAGAGTCTCTGGTAAACCAAACAAGATGATGAACGGTGCCCGCAGCCGGCTGCAGCTTCCCCCTAACAGGTTGGTGGTTTCCGCCTTTTTCCTGCACCTCTTTAATGTAAATGTTATGACTCTTATGCCTAAGCAACGGTAGTCCGCTCCCATGCTTGCTGGGTGTTGGGAGAGCCCTGTTTGCCCGCGGATGCTGGCCCCTTGGGTCTCTATGCCTTTGTGACGCCCTGGACCCCCAGGGGTCACAGTATAGCAACACACACACATACCCCCTCCCCTGGTTAGGTGACACCAGTCAAACAAAATCCTTGTTGCCACCCTCCAGGCTTGATGTCCACACCAGGTGGGGCGGAGCCAGGCGGTTGACCCCACCCACCGAGGAGTTCACAGGCCTGGAGGCGGGAAAAGACAGTAGATTGGAGTTGAGTTCAGTTAGTGGAGTTGAGGAGTTGAGAGTGGAAGGGTGAGGAGTAAGAACTGTGTGTGTCTAGGTCGGAGCCCAGGCACGATCAGCAAGGTCGGCAGATGGTGGTGGCCGTCTGCAGGAGTTGGTGGAGGTCAGCGGAACTGTAGGACCAGGGTCGGGCGGTGGCCCGCCGGTACCGAACCTGGGAGCAAATTGAAGCCAAGCACCAAGGCAAGGTACTCAGATCCCGACTAGGCTAGGAGGCGCCGAAAAGGTCAAATTCTCTGATTGCGGTCTGGACCTCAGGGGTTCATTCCCAACCAAGTCCCGTCAGAAGGCAACAGCCCAACACGTCCGGATAAGAGCCACCGCCAAGGGCCAGAGATCCAAGGGCCAGCGCCTGCAGGCAACTGGGCTCTCCCGACACGTACACGCTGGGGAGCGGACTACCCGTGGGAAGCCATAGGAGTCAAATACACATACATAGGTGCAGGAAACGACAGCCACCATCAACCCGTCCGGGGAGAGTGAGAACACTGCAGCCGGCTGTGGGCCCCGTCCATGCAGCCGTTTGGTTTACCAGAGACTCTGTCCTTCTGTGTCTTCTGAGTGAGTACAGTAGTGCCATCCGGCACCGCGCTGAATCGCAACGTTGCACCCGCGCCCACGCTGCCTCCCCGCACCGGCACCTGCACCTATACCCTCCTTCCTACCTCCCCTACTCCCCAACCGGGGCCCTGGGACCAACAGCCCCTACCCACGGAGGGGTCAACACCTCAGCTGCTCTCCGCCATCGCTCCCGGTATTCCCCGTCACCAGCAGCGGTGGTGCCCACCATCACCACAACCCGTGGGTGGTGTCACGACCAACATCCCCAAACATCCCGCCACTAACCTCCCCTTTTCACTTGTGGGCGAGGAGGCGCTGCTCGAGCCCCGGGTCCGACCCCATGCTCGAGCCACCGAGGAGCAGAAGCACCGGACCCGAGCGCCAGCGATCCCAGACGAGCGGCGTTCCCACCCCTCCGCCCGCGACACCTTGGCGGTGGCTTTACCCTAATGGTTGGGCTGTTGTCTTCAGTCGGGTCTTGTGTGGGAAAGGTCCTAAAGTCCAGTCCTCAATCAGTTGATTTGACTTAGCCTAGTTGTTTCTGGGCCTCGTACTGGGTCTGAATACCCCTCCTGGTGCCCCGGTTTCCAATCGGTTCTCCGGTTCGGTACCGGCGGGCCACCGCCCGTCCCCGGTCCCTACGGTTCCACCGGCTGTAATCCCAGCTCCTGCAGGCGGCCACCACCGTCTGCCTCTTTGCCAGAGGTGACTAGGCTCCAACCCAGACACCTGGTGTAGTCTTTGGCAGGCCTGAGCACAGGTCTGCCCTCGAACTTGACTCCACTCCACTGTCAAGACTAATCTCGACCACTGCTCCAAGTTCAACTCACTGTTTTCCCGCCTCCGGGTTTAAGAACTCATCGGTGGGCGGAGACAACTGCCTTGCTCCGCCCCCTGGTGTGAACATCAAACCCGGAGGGTGGTGACAAAGGTTTGTAGTTTGGCTGCTGTCACCTTTCTAAGGGGAGGGTGTGTGTGTGTGTGTGTGTGTGTGTGTGTGTGCTGTGTGTGTGCACGGGACTACCTGGGACGATCTGACTAGTCCAGGGTATCACACAATAGCTACTGCTAGAGCCTGATTACAATATGGTACAGGCTGGGGAGATATAATGTTACAACCCCTTCCCCCCTCAATTTGTGTACGGACTAGTGACCTCAACAGGTCACTTGTCAAGTACACGTAAACATGGCGGACCTGACTCAGGGCTCCTCCTGCCTGGACAATCTGTGGCGCCCTGGACAAGCCAGGACATCACAGGCACTGCAACAACACACCCCACACCCCGGTTAGGCACATCAGCCGCACACAAAATCCTTGTTGCCTCCCTCCAGGGGCTGATGTCCACACCAGGTGGGGTGGAGCCAGGCAGTTGGTCCCACCCACTGAGGAGTTCACAGTCCTGGAGGCGGGAAAGGAAGTTGGTTAGAGTTTTGTAGGGAAAGTGAGAGGAGTAAAGTGGTAAAGGAGCAGACTGACCGTGTCCGGGTACGTAGCCCGTGCACATACAGCAAGGTTGGCAGACGGTGGTGACCGTCTGCAGGCGAGGCCGATTGACGCACAACCATAAGGACCGGGGTCAGGCGGTGGCCCGCCAATACCGAACCGGGGAGCGAAGAGAAGCCAGCACCATTCGGCAGGGCGTACGGACCCTGACCAGGCTTGGAGTCGCCGTTAAACCGGTCAAATCCGTCAGCGACGGGAACCTCCGGGGTTTCCCAGCAGCAAAGACCCGACTGAAGGCAACCGCTCAACCGTGAAGGGAAATACAGCTACCGCCACAGCTAGAGTTCCCAGGGCCAGAGCCTGCGGGCAAAAAGGGGCTCCTCTGGCAAACACACCGCTGGGGAGCGGGCTACCGGTGGGAAGCCATCGAGGCCGAAAACACAACACAGGTGCAGGGAGAGACAGTCACTGCCAACCTACCGGGAGTGACCACCGCAGCCGCCTGTGGGACCCGTCCATCCAGCCGTTTGTTTTACCAGAGACTCCGTGTACGTTACTGGCTGAGTGAGAACCACCGTGCCATCCTGCACTGCGCTGCCCCTGCGACCCTGCACCTCGCCAAGCCCCGCAATCCACCTCCCAGTCGCCATCACCGGGCCCCGGGACCACCAATTCCCCCTACCCACGGAGGGGAGAGAAACATCTCAGCTGCTCCCTGTCATCGCTCCCGGGATCCCCGTCTAGAGCAGCGGTGGTGTCCCAAACTCACCACAAACCGTGGGTGGCGTCACGGACTACATCCCCAAACCAAACCACCCCTTTCACTCACGGGCGAGGAGCGCCGCTCGAGTCCCCGGGATCCAGCCCACCGCTCGAGCCACCGAGCAGCAAGCAAGCAGCAGAGCAGCGCCGGACCCGAGCAGTGGGTGAGCACAGCGCCCTCCCCGCCCGCGACAACTTGGAGTCATGAGCAGGATCTTACCGCTCTGCCGTCTGGTAGAGGTGCGCCTTGTGTCCCGCCGGAGGTGTCCGGCCGAAAATTTTCAGAAGCCGCCATCTTGGGCGCGAAAAGTTCCACGCTCGAGCGTCTTCCCGAGCAGTGGAGGCGCGAAAGCTGAAGCTCCGCCCCTGAAGAGGAGGTGCCGGAAAGAAACCAAGGGGGCACGGATGGCGTCCGACCGCATGTAGACCGCGGCTATAAAAGCAGGGACGCCAGGACTCTGCGGCCATCTTTGGTTCCTGGAAGAGGCCGCTGCAACGATGCACCGTCCGACCAGCAACACCGTAGCCCCCGCGCCCGGCACCGCGGCGTGGGTGGAGGTACGGACCGCCCAGCTGAGTAGCCGTCTGCAAGTCCGCGTGCAGCTTCTCTTGGAGGAGTGGGAGGCCGACATGGCGGATGTGGTGGCGGCCATACGGAGACGCGAGGTGGAGGAAGTTTTGGAAGAGCGGGTAAGCGACCCACGCCCCTGTATCCCTATCCGGTCGGTCGTCGCGGCTGAGGGGCCTGGTCTACGCCTGCTCTCCCTGCTGCCTCCCCCGCTGCCCGTGTTGGCTGCTGCTGCCCCGCCACTAGGCCCGCTACCACCGCAACCGGTAGCAGTACCCTGCCAATCCGCCCAAGCGGACCGACCTGCAGCCGAGGCCCGTGACCGTCCTGAACCGCTCCCATGGAAGATACCGAAGGCCGAGCCCGTCGGTGGAGATATACCGGAGGCACATGTGATCATGCCTGGCCCCGTACCGACTCCGCCAGCCCGTCTCGTGCAGGAGGAGGCGGAGGTTAAGCGGGAGAGGACCCCTGTACCCGTCCCCCACGCCTCGGCTGAGGCTGCGCCGGGTCGTTGCTGTGAGGCAGCACCCCAGGCCATGACACCGCGGGACTTTCCACCCAGAACGCCAGTAATGGGCAGCGTAAAGGAAGTCTCGCGGGGCCCGACCCGCGCGCAGGGGCCCGCAGTAGCCTCTTACTGGGACAGGGAGCCGACCCCGCTGGGCCAGGAGATTGCGGAGAGGGAGAAGAGGAAGACGGAGCTGGTAGCCCGCACTATTAGAGAAAAAGAGAGCCTCCGCAGAGCCACCTTCCGAGTACGGGGCCCGAGATATGAGGGACAAGTGAGGAGATTCGATGTCCGTAGAGGATACGGCTTCATCTTTGAACCGGGCCTGGAGGCCGAAGTCTTCGTGGCCCGAAGGGACGTGAATGACCACCTGCCGGAGGACCACCCGGGCCGCAACCTGCTCCCCGGTGACCTCGTCACCTATACCCGGCACTGCGGGGAGAGGGGCTGGTTTGCCCTGGACGCTAGGCTGAGAGGAGGCCAGGGGCCCCAATCACCAGCCCAGCCCCCTCCCCCGGTCGGTGGGGTTGACCTGAAGTGATGGCAGCGGTCCTCCGCCGCAAGTTGTCCCCGTTGGGACCACCAGCACCGTTGTATGAATATGTAACAGAATGATAAGAAAAGTAATCAACCGAGAAGTTGACCAGATTTGCACCGTGATTGAACCGGCCGTTGCCGGCAACTAGTCCCCGTAGGGACTTTCTGCAACCATTGCGTAAGAAACTACTTACGGACACGCCTGAGAACTTGCAGGGCAACCACAAACTTGTGGAATGTATATATTGTTGGCTTATACCGTGACCGCCTCCGGAGAGGCTGATTTGGGAGGATGGGCCTGGAGGAAAGGGATGGCCCAGGCCCGCCACTACCGAAACCGGTGGCGATCCTCCGGGGGTCAGGGGTCCCCCATGGACGTGGGTCCCCTGAAAGAGACCGTACCCGCTCGAGCAACTTGGTTCTGGACTGGGGCAAGAGGTGCTGCCCATTTTCTTAGGGGCAGCATCAGGGACAGGTTGTTTGGGCGGGTGGAGAGCGGAGGCCGTTACCGTTAATAAAATTGACTACCGTTTAGTAACGTTTAAGAAAATGCCTCCCGTTAAGGGAAGTTTTATAAAGAAATGCGTATGTTGATGTTTTTATGTGTTTTTCTACTTTTTTTGCAGTTAACAAAAATAAAACCAGTGATGGACGGGCAGCCCGCGGACGGTCTGCGTTTAACCAAGGGGGAATGTGGCGCCCTGGACAAGCCAGGACGTCACACCCCACACCCCGGTTAGGCACATCAGCCACACACAAAATTCTTGTTGCCTCCCTCCAGGGGCTGATGTCCACACCAGGTGGTGTGGAGCCAGGCGGTTGGCCCCACCCACTGAGGAGTTCACAGTCCTGGAGGCGGGAAAGGAAGTTAGTTAGAGTTCCGTAGGGAAAGGGAGAGGAGTAAAGTGGTAAAGGAGCTGACTGACCGTGTCCGGGTACGTGGCCCGGGCACATACAGCAAGGTTGGCAGATGGTGGTGACCGTCTGCAGGCGAGGCCGATTGACGCACAACCGTAAGGACTGGGGTCAGGCGGTGGCCCGCCGGTACCGAACCGGGGAGCGAAGAGAAGCCAGCACCATTCAGCAGGGCCTACGGACCCCGACCAGGCTTGGAGTCACCGTTAAACCGGTCAAATCCGTCAGCGACGGGAACCTCCGGGGTTTCCCAGCAGCAAAGACCCGACTGAAGGCAACCGCTCAACCGTGAAGGGAAATACAGCTACCGCCACAGCTAGAGTTCCCAGGGCCAGAGCCTGCGGGCAAAAAGGGGCTCCTCTGGCAAACACACTGCTGGGGAGCGGGCTACCGGTGGGAAGCCATCGGGGCCGAAAACACAACACAGATGCAGGTGCAGTGACGACCGCAGCCACCTGTGGGACCCGTCCATCCAGCCGTTTGTTTTACCAGAGACTCCGTGTACGTTACTGGCTGAGTGAGAACCACCGTGCCGTCTGGCACTGCGCTGCCCCCGCGACCCTGCACCTCGCCAAGCCCCGCAATCCACCTCCCAGTCGCCATCACCGGGCCCCGGGACCACCAAATCCACGGAGGGGAGAGAAACATCTCAGCTGCTCCCTGTCATCGCTCCCGGGATCCCCGTCCAGAGCAGCAGTGGTGTGCCAACCTCACCACAAACCGTGGGTGGCGTCACGGACTACATCCCCAAACCAAACCACCCCTTTCACTCACGGGCGAGGAGAGCCGCTCGAGTCCCCGGGATCCGGCCCACCGCTCGAGCCACCGAGCAGCAAGCAAGCAGCAGAGCAGCGCCGGACCCGAGCAGTGGGTGAGCGCAGCGCCCTCCCCGCCCGCGACAAATCCGTCTGCATTTTGGTGTTGGCTGACTCTTCTATATTGTATGGTAAAGTTATAGGGTTGAAGAGCCAGACTTCATCGTAATAAGCGTCCATTGTCCCCAGAGACTCTGTTCAGCCAGGTGAGTGGATTGTGATCAGTAACCACAGTGAATTCTCACCCATACAGATACGGCCTTAGTTTCCTAAGGGTCCATACTACAGCCAGGCATTCCTTTTTAACAGTTGCATAGGCCACTTCTCAGTCCAGCAGTTTCCTGCTGAGGTAGGCAATAGGGTGCTCCTCCCCGGCTGCATTCACCTGGCTGAGTACAGCTCCCAGTCCATAAGCAGAGGCGTCCGTTTGCACAATGAATCTCCTTTTGTAGTCTGGAAAAGCCAGAACAGGGTCACAGACCAAGGCGTCCTTCAGCAGGTTAAATGCCTCATCACAGGCTGGAGTCCAGATCACCAGCCGGGGCATCGTTTTCTTAGTGAGGTCTGTAAGGGGCTTGGCCACAGTGCTGAAATGAGAAACGAATTTTCGGTAATAACTGGCAGTGCCCAAAAAAGCATAACTTGTTTCTTGATTTGAGGTACAGGCCAATCTTTAATAGCCTGGATTTTGGCAGGTTCAGGACGTAGTTTCCCTCCTTCTACTCTATGCCCTAGGTACTGTACTTCACCTGTTCCCAACTGGCATTTATTGGGTCAAATGGTTAGGCCTGCTGCGAGAATCCGGTCAAGAACAACAGCTACTTGATTCAGATGTTCCGCCCATGTGTGGCTGAAGATGGCGATATCATCCAAGTAGGCACAAGCGAAGTCACCGCATCCCTGGAGGATCTAGTCCACCATTCTCTGAAAGGTTGCAAGGGCATTCTTTATTCCAAAAGGCATGCTTAGAAATTCATACAGACCAAAGAAGGTTATAAAAGCCAACCTTTCTCTCCCTCCCTCCGTTAGAGGGATTTGACAGTATCCCTTACTGAGATCCAAGGTTGTGACATATCGGGCCCCAGCTAGCCAGTCTAGGAGTTCATCAATACAAGGCATTGGGTAAGGATCACTGATGGTATGGTCATTTAGTCGTCTGTAGTCCGTACAAAATCTAGGACTCCCATCTTTCTTGGGTATTAACACCACAGGAAAGGCCCAAGAGCTATGTGAGGCCTGAATTATGCCAAGCTGTAACATCTCTTCAATTTCGTGCTGCATGGTGTTTCTAACGGATTCTGGTACCTGGTAAGGAGCCTGTTGGAGCCTGATGGATGTCCTGAGTGTCCACACGATGTTGGGTTGTGACGCCCTGGCAAAACCAGGTAGTCACAGATGACTGTACCCCCCCACCAAGGGTACAGGAATCGCCTCCTCCTTGGGAATTAACACCACACATCCCACACATAGGAACATCAGCCACAAATCCTAGTCACCCCCCCATGTCAGCCAGAACACACCAGTGGGCGGAACCAGGCGGATGGGAATGCCCACATAGGCATCTAGAGGTGATAAGGGGTGGGAACCAGTGGAGTTAAGTTGGAGTTGGAGTCAGGAGTGGAGTGGAGCAGCAGTCGGTGACAGGAGCTGAAGTGCAGTGTGGTCAGGGTTCGAGCCCTTGGACCACGGGAGGACCGACTAGGTGCCAGACGGCATTGTAGGACCACAGGCGACGGAAATCCGGTAGCGGGAGACCTGAAGTGGGGCAGGGTTGTAGCCCGCCGGTACCGACAACGGGAATCCGATCCGGAGCCGTGCACAGGCGGGGTACCTGGACCCTAGGACGAGGCAAGCTTCAAGCCCCTTGTTAATTTACCAGCAGGACAAGGTACCAGGCCTTGTTGCCGAGAAGAGAAGCCCATATAGAGCAGACCGGCAGCCCAACGCGGGGGATAGGGTGTCCGCCAAGAACCCATTGAGATCCCACGGGTCAGCGTCTGCGGGCAACGTTCCAAGCGGGGTTAATCCACACACAGCAAGACTCAAGTGCAGGAGGAAGGGCCCCTACCTTACCAACCCATGTGCGGGACCAGCACACCCCTCCAGAGGCAGTCGGCATCCGGCCTCGGTTTACAATACGGACTCTGTGTGAATTCCTCCTAAGTGTGAGTACACCGTTGTCATCCGGTCCAACCTGCCGACGGCGCCCCAGCACTGCTCCCTACCTACACCTGGGCCCCGGGACTACACCTCACCTACCCGTGGAGGGGATACCACCTTGCTGCCCCCTACACCATCGGTCCCGGACGCCGGCCCCAAGAGGGAGTGGCGGTGCCACCATCCCATCACCGCAACCCACGGGTGGCATTACAGACAATATTCTCTATAAATACCCCCCTCTTTTACTGTGTGCGTGGATGGGCGGTTGCACGAGCCCCGGGTCCGGTCACCACTCGAGCCCCAGACACGATCCCGGACCCGAGCACCACTCGAGGAGTCCCGGTTGCCGCAGTGGAGGCGGCACCCGTCCGCGACAGCACAAAAACTGGCGTCAAAAACAGGATTCTTACCCCATTAGTAGATGCCGCACGCCTTGCTTTAAAATCCATGAAACGCTCCAAAATCTTGAACTGCCGCCATCTTGCCTGCCATCTTTGGCGCCATAACAACAACAGCGTCATCGTCTTCCCCGAAAAAGGCGCAAAGCCGAAGCCCCGCCCCCTAAGAACGTGGGCGGAACCCAGTGACTCCCAAAGCAGGAAGTCGAAAAGGACAGTGGGTCTCGCGAGACTGCTGTTGAAAACCAAGGGGGAAAGAACGGAAGGATGTCGGCGCCCGATGGTAATAGTGGAGCCGCGGCTCCCGCTGTCGTGCAGGATGACGGAGAAGCAGCAGGCCCCGCTCCGGTTGCAAGACCAGCGGACCCCGCGATTCCGGCGGTCACGCAAGTCATGCCGATTACTTTGCCTTATGTGCCCAGTGCTGCCTGGCTGCCCCAGTATGATGGCCGACCTGACGCTCTGCAGGTATTCAAGAAAAAGATATGTACTGTCCTCGACATGTATGCAATGACCGGCAGACAGCGTGCGTCCGTGGTGCTTAAACAGCTGACCGCAGCCGAGCAGGAGGTTGAGACATGGACTGATGATGATCGGGCCTCCGTACCCACCATATTTGATAAGCTGCAAGTTGCCTTCGAAACCCATACGGAGGTGGAACTACGAATGAACTTTTATAACTGCAAGCAGCATCCCCAGGACAGCATCTGGGACTACGCCCTGAGACTACAAACCGCTCTGCGTGCCCTAAGGATCGTAGATCCGATCACATCCCCACAGGTGCACATCCACCCATCAAGGAGAGGTATAGGCCAATACCACCTGCACATTACCAGTGTGCCAAAGACATGTTGAGGAACATGAAGGAGGCAGGGGTTATCTGTGATAGCTGCGGCCCCTGGGCAGCGCCGATGGTTCTGCTAAAGAAGAAGGATGGTATCATGAGGATGTGTGTGGACTATCGGAAGATCAATCAGATCACCCATAAGGATGCGTATCCACTCCCCCGTATTGAAGAATCACTAGCTGCATTGAGAACGGCAAATTACTTCTCTACCCTTGATCTCAATAGTGGCTACTGGCAAGTGTCCGTTGCTGAGGAAGACAGGGAGAAAACCGCCTTCGCCACCCCGATGGGACTCTGCGAGTTCAACAGCATGCCCTTTGGATTGTGTTATGCACCTGGAACCTTCCAGAGTGTGATGGAGTGCTGCTTGGGACACCATAACTTTGAGACAGTCTTGCTATATTTGGATGACATCATTGTCTACTCCAAGACGTACGAGGCACATTTGGAGCATCTTGCCGAAGTGTTTGAAACTCTCTCCAAATACGGGATGAAACTGAAGCCCTCCAAGTGCCATCTGCTGAAGCCCAAAGTACAGTAGCTCGGGCATGTGGTGAGTGCCGAAGGTGTGGTGCTGAACTCAGAAAAAAAGACAGCCATCCAGAGCTGGCCAAGACCTACCACAACCAAAGAGGTGAGGCAGTTCCTGGGCCTAGTGGGATATTACCGCCGCTTCATCAAGGGTACACCAAAATGGCGGCCTCCATGCAGGACCTCCTGGTGGGGCAAACCAAGAATGGCAAGACACCTGGTCCCCCGTTCACCTGGGGCAAAGAGCAAGAAGAGTCCTTTCAGCGGCAGAAGTCGGCTTTGACCGGGGAAGAGAACTTAGCCTACCCCGACTATGGCCTCCCGTTCATTCTATACACAGATGCCAGCAATGTGGGCCTGAGTGCTGTCCTGTCCGAGATGCAACATGGCAAGGAGAAGGTGATTGCTTATGCAAGCAGGAAGCTCCGACCGACAGAAAGAAATCCCGAGAATTATAGCTCTTTCAGTCCCCAGACCTGAATATCATTGAAAATCTGTGGGATGATTTGAAGCATGCTGTCCATGCTCGGCGACCATCAAACTTAACTGAACTGGAATTGTTTTGTAAACAGGAATGGTCAAATATACCTTCATCCAGGATCCAGGAACTCATTAAAAGCTACAGGAAGCGACTAGAAGCTGTGATTTTTGCAAAAGGAGGATATACAAAATATTAATGTCACTTTTATGTTGAGGTGCCCATACTTTTGCACCAGTCAAATTTTGTTTAAATGCGTATTGCACATTTTCTGTTAGTACAATAAACCTCATTTCAATCCAGAAATTTTACTCAGTCCATCAGTTATTAGATATATGAAACTGAAATAGCTGTTGCAAAAACCCAAATTGTTATAAAGAAAAAAGGTTAACATTAATAGGGGTGCCCAAACTTTGATATGACTGTATATGTTTTTTCCAATTTTTCCCGTTTGCAGTTGCAGAAAAATAAATGTCAGTGGTCGGACAGCCCGCGGACGGTCTGTATTAAACCAAGGGGGAATGTGACGCCCTGGTACCGCCAGGTGGTCACACACCAAATAGACCCCCGCACAACACTTCCCTCACAGGGTTACACGATGCCAACAAAACCCTAGTCACCACCTCAGGATTGGACAGGCATACCAGTGGGCGGGACCAGGCAGAAGGAAAACTCCCATCTAGGGGTCTAGAGAGTCCGGGGCGGGAAAAAGAGTCAGTTTGAGTTTTAGTCAAGTTAAGTGAAGTTCACGTTGGAGTTGAAGTGGAGTGTTGAGAGAGGAAAGGCGTCGTGGTTGAATCCCCAGCGTGCTGGCTAGGTGGCAGACGGTGGTCCGTGTCTGACAGGAGATGGGAAGATGGCTGCCGGAGATCCGAGGTGGACCGGGACAGGGTAGGAGCCCGCCGATACCGACACCGGAGAACCGACCCGGAAACCGTACACAGAGGGGGTACCTGGACTCTGAAGCAGAGACCGGAACAACCGACTGTTAATTAACCAGTTGAGGACAAGATTACAGGTCCTGTCCCACCCAAAAGCAGACCAGCAGCCCACCGCGGAGGATAGGGCATCCGCCAGGGCCTCTTTAGATCCTAAGAGTCAGAGTCTGCGGGCAAGGCTCCCAACCGTAGTTCTGGGAGCGGACTCCCGAGTTCCATACCGAGAAGTCCAAAGAGAACTAAAAGTAGTGCAGAGAAAAGTGACAGAGACCATCACCCCGGGTGAGGGACCAGAATACACCCGGCCGCGGAGCTTTGGCTACTTGCACCTTAGTTACATTGGGCTTGTGTGATTTCTTTCATATTGAGTACAACAACATCCCCCGGTCCGACCGGGCGCGCCGACCACTGCAGCCACCATCCTCAGCACAGAGACACTGGGGCCCGGGGCATCCATCCCTACCCACAGAGGGGTTAACATCCAGCTGCCATCCCAATGCCCCCGGGTGCTCCGCAACAACAGCGGTAGTGTTGCATCTCACCACACACCGTAGGCGGTGTCACGGACTGTATAGAAAAATCCCACACACACCAACCCCCTTTCATTCGAAGTGTCCTCGAGACGCCCAGGTCCGGAGAGCCATCAAGCCACACCGCGGATCCGGATATGAGCAGCCCGGCTGCTGCCATTGGGAGCATCACAAGGTATGTAAATGTGGTGTGAGATCAGTGGTCAAAAGCCATTTAACCCCTCAAAAACACCAGTTACTTATTCAAATCTGTGAAAACTGGCCATTTGCCCACTTTGATGCCAGTTCTGATGCCCAGAACCTGTTTGGGCCAGGCTGAAGTGATCTGAATTTGATGTGGGGCATCACTAGGTATGTAAATGTGGTGTGAGATTAGTGGCCCAAAGCCATTTAACCCTTCAAAAACACCAGTTACTTATTCAAATCTGTGAAAACTGGGGTTTTGCCCACTTTGATGCCAGTTCTGATGCCCAGAACCTGTTTGGGCCAGGCTGGAATGATCTAAATTTGATGTACGGCATCACTAGGTATGTAAATGTGGTGTGAGATCAGTGGCCCAAAGCCATTTAAGCCCTCAAAAACACCAGTTACTTATTCAAATCTGTGAAAACTGGGGTTTTGCCCACTTTGATGCCAGTTTTGATGCCCAGAACCTGTTTGGGCCAGGCTGGAGTGATCTGAATTTGATGTGTGGCATCACTAGGTATGTAAATGTGGTGTGAGATCAGTGGCCCAAAGCCATTTAACCCCTCAAAAACACCAGTTACTTATTCAAATCTGTGAAAACTGGGGTTTTGCCCACTCTGATGCCAGTTCTGATGCCTAGAACCTGTTTGGGCCAGGGTGGAGTAATCTGAATTTGATGTGTGGCATCACTAGGTATGTAAATGTGGTGTGAGATCAGTGGCCCAAAGCCATTTAACCCCTCAAAAACACCAGTTACTTATTCAAATCTGTGAAAACTGGGTTTTGCCCACTTTGATGCCAGTTCTGATGCCCAGAACCTGTTTGGGCCGGGCTGGAGTGATCTGAATTTGATGTGTGGCATCACTAGGTATGTAAATGTGGTGTGAGATTAGTGGCCCAAAGCCATTTAACCCCTCAAAAACACCAGTTACTTATTCAAATCTGTGAAAACTGGGGTTTTGCCCACTTTGATGCCAGTTCTGATGGCCAGAACCTGTTTGGGCCAGGTTGGAGTGATCTGAATTTGATGTGTGGCATCACTAGGTATGTAAATGTGGTGTGAGATCAGTGGCCCAAAGCCATTTAACCCCTCAAAAACACCAGTTACTTATTCAAATCTGTGAAAACTGGGGTTTTGCACACTTTGATGCCAGTTCTGATGCCCAGAACCTGTTTGGGCCAGGCTGGAGTGATCTAAATTTGATGTACGGCATCAGTAGGTATGTAAATGTGGTGTGAGATCAGTGGCCCAAAGCCATTTAAGCCCTCAAAAACACCAGTTACTTATTCAAATCTGTGAAAACTGGGGTTTTGCCCACTTTGATGCCAGTTCTGATGCCCAGAACCTGTTTGGGCCAGGCTGGAGTGATCTAAATTTGATGTGCGGCATCAGTAGGTATGTAATTGTGGTGTGAGATCAGTGGCCCAAAGCCAGTTAACCCCTCAAAAACACCAGTTACTTATTCAAATCTGTGAAAACTGGGGTTTTGCCAACTTTGATGCCAGTTCTGATGCCCAGAACCTGTTTAAGCCAGGCTGGAGTGATCTAAATTTGATGTGTGGCATCAGTAGGTATGTAAATGTGGTGTGAGATCAGTGGCCCAAAGCCATTTAACCCCTCAAAAACACCAGTTACTTATTCAAATCTGTGAAAACTGTGGTTTTGCCAACTTTGATGCCAGTTCTGATGCCCAGAACCTGTTTGGGCCAGGGTGGAGTAATCTGAATTTGATGTGTGGCATCACTAGGTATGTAAATGTGGTGTGAGATCAGTGGCCCAAAGCCATTTAACCCCTCAAAAACACCAGTTACTTATTCAAATCTGTGAAAATTGGCTGTGTGCCCACTTTGATGCCAGTTCTGATGCCCAGAACCTGTTTGGGCCAGGCTGGAGTCACTTGAGTTTGATTAGAGGCATCACTAGATAGGCAATTGTGGTGTTAGATCAGTGGCCCAAAGCCATTTAACCCTTTGACTAACATACTTTGGTGCCCACTTTGATGCCCATTTTTTTGCCAGTTTTATAATTTTCGCAGCTGGTTTTGAGTGTATTTCTATTAGGGCACCTCAGTGCATTGTATTTTATTATTGTGATGTGTTTTTTTTGTTGTTAAACGTGTAAAAAAGTGAAAAAACTAAATTGCCGAATAAGAAACTGACGAATAAGAAACCAACTTCAGCATCGTGATAATAGGAGAATGAACGCATATGGCATATAACCAAGTGTATATTATGTTGCCTGAGCATTATAGGTGTGGAATGATCATGAAATATATGTATATAATAATAGAATGAACACATATGGCATATAACCAGGTGTATACTATGTTACCTGAGCATTATAGGTGTGGAATGATCATGAAATATGTAGATAATAGGAGAATGAATGCATATGCCATCCCAATCTTCCACCGTATCCAATTCAAACTACTAAAGCCCGCTTTACACGCTGCAATATATCTTACGATGTGTCGGCGGGGTCACGTTGTAAGTGACGCACATCCGGCATTGTAAGGTACATTGTAGCGTGTGACAGCTACGTGCGATTGAACGGTAAAACGTTCATCGCACGCACATCGTACATTTCTCTAGAATTGCACGTCAGATTGTTCATCGTACCCGGGGTAGCACACATCGCAGTGTGTGACACCCCGGGAACGATGAACAGATCTTACCTGCGGCTCCCGGCCGTAAATGCGGAAGGAAGGAGGTGGGCGGGATGTTTACGTCCCGCTCAGCTCCGCCCCTCCGTTTTGATTGGCCGGCTGCCGCGTGACGTCGCTGTGACGCCGACTGTCCCTCCCACTCCAGGAAGTGGACGTTCGCCGCCCACAGCGAGGTCGTATGGAAGGTAAGTATGTGTGACAGCTTTAAATCGTTTGTGCCGCACGTACGATGGGGGCGTTGCAAATCGCATACGATATTGTATGCGAAATTGCAACGTGTAAAGCAGGCTTAACACTGACCTACAAAGCTGTGCACAATCTATCTCCTCCCTATATCTCTGAACTAATCTCCCACTACACTCCAACATGTCACCTCCGGTCCTCCCAAGATCTCCTTCTCTCCTCCTCTCTCATTCGCTCCTCACGCAACCGACTCCAAGACTTCTCCCGAGCATCCCCAGTCTTCTGGAACTCGCTGCCTCAACACGTCAGACTATCTCCTACCCTTGCAAACTTCAACCGGAACCTGAAAACCCACCTGTTCAGAAATGCCTGCAATCTACAATGAACTCACTGCCGCCCGACCACCATGCGGAGCTGCCGCCCAATCTACACCCCACCTACTGTCTCCTCCCCATAATCCTATAGAATGTAAGCCCGCAAGGGTAGGGCCCTCTTCCCTCTGTACTAGTTTGTCTGTAACCTGTATATGTATTTTGTATGTAACCCCCTTCTCATGTACAGCACCATGGAATCAATGGTGCTCTATAAATAAATAATAATCATAATATGCCATATAACCAGGTGTATATTACGTTACCTGAACATTATAGGTGTGGAATGATCATGAAATATATGTAGGTAATAGGAGAATGAACGCATATGCCATATAACCAGGTGTATATTATGTTACCTGAGCATTATAGGTGTGGAATGATCATGAAATATCTGTAGATAATAGGAGAATGAATGCATATGGCATATAACAAGGTGTATATTACGTTACCTGAGCATTATAGGCACGTTTGGGGGGGATCGCACTGGGCAGGGGGCGACGCTGCACATTTGGGGGGTGATTGCAGGGGGCGATGCTGTACGTTTGGGGGTCTTGCAGGGGTGACACTGAACGCTTGGGGGGTTTGTACTGGGCAGGAGGCCTTACTACACGTTTGGGGGGGCCGACGCTGCACGTTTGGGAGGATCGCACTGGGCAGGATGCGACGCTGCACGTTTGAGGGGGTTTAGACTGGGCAGGGGGCGACGCTACATGTTTGGGGGGTTCACAGGGGGCGACGCTGCACATTTGGGGGGGATTGCACTGGGCAGGGGGCGACGCTGCACGTTTGGGGGGATCGCAGGGGGCGACGCTGTACGTTTGGGGGGGCTTGCACTGGGCAGGGGGCCTTACTGCACCTTTGGGGGAGGCTCGCAGGGGGCGACGCTGCACGTTTGGGAGGATCTCACTGGGCAGAGGGCGACGCTACACATTTGGGGGGCTCGCAGAGGCGACGCTGAACGCTTGGGGGGGCTTGCCCTGGGCACGGGACTATACTGCATAATTGGGGGGCTCACGGGGGGTGACGCATGTTTGGGAAGATCACACTGGGCAGGGGGCGACGCTGCACGTTTGGGGGGCTTGCACTGGGCAGGGGGCGACGCTGCATGTTTGGGGGGCTTGCAGGGGGTGACACTGCACGTTTTGGGGGGGATCGCACTGGGTAGGGGCGACGCTGCACGTTTGGGGTGGGGATCGCAGGGGACGAAGTTCCAGGTTTGTGGGGCTTGCAGGGAGAGACGCTGAATGTTTGGAGGGCTTGCACTGGGCAGGGGGCGACGCAAGTTTGGGGGGGTCACAGTAGGTGACGCTGCACGTTTGGGGGGGATCACAGGGAGCGACGCTGCAGGTTTGGTGGACTCGCCGGGGGCGACGCTGCACATTTGGGGGGGATTGCACTGCGCAGGGGGTGAAGCTGCATGTTTGGGGGGGATCACAGGGGGCGATGCTGTACGTTTGGGGGGCTCGCAGGGGTGACACTGAACGCTTGGGGGGCTTGCACTGGGCAGGGGGCCTTACTGCACGTTTGGGGGGGCGTCGCACGTTTGGGAGTATTGCACTGGGCAGGGGGCGACGCTACATGTTTGGGAGACTCGCAAGGGGGTGGCACTGCACGTTTGGGGGGTTCGCACTGGGCAGGGGGCGACGCTGCACGTTTCGGGGGGCTCGCACTGGGCAGGGGTCGACTCTGCACGTTTGGGGGGGCTTGTGTGCTGAGCAGGGGGCCGTGTTGCACGTTGGGGGGACTCCTAGGGTAAGAGGCTGCACGTTTAGAGGGGTTCGCACTGGGCAGGGGTCGACGCTGCACTTTGGGGCGGCTTGTAGGGCGCGCTGAGCAGGGGGCCGTGTTGCACGTTGAGGGTGCTCACGCTGGGCAGGGGGCCGTGTTGCATCTTGGGGGGCCCGCAAGGTAAGAGGCTGCACATTGGGGGGGCTCGCACTAGGTAGTGGGTGACGCTTCACTTTGGGGGAGGCTTGCTGGGCAGGGGGCCTGTTGCACGTTGGGGGGCTTGTGCTGGGCAGGGGGCCAAATTGCACATTGGGGGGCTTGCACAGGGAACTCTGTGTTATTAATCTTCTCCCTTTTGTTTTTCAAATCCAGCTTGTGACTACTGGCAACTGGGTGTAATTGCTCCCCCCGTCAACCCACCTTAGACCGAGACAACAGTGTGGTGTAATCCACATCACACCTCCTGTGTCCTCCAATGTATTCAACGAGAGAGGATTTTTATGGTAAATGCAGAAATACAAGTTTTACACCTAAAACGCACGGGACTCCGATAGAAAAAAAATCTTTTGTTTCATTGTCGCCAATGTCCAACATGGCTTAATTCTACGTATTGATTTGTAAAGTTGATTGTTATATATTTGTATCCCCGACCTACTGTCTCCTCCCCTTTACCCTGTAGACTGTGAGCCCCCGAGAGCAGGGTCCGCTCCCCTCTGTACCCGTCTGTGAGGATTGGTTTATTCACTGTAATTTATATCTGTATTTTGTGTGTAACCCGTTCCCATGTAAAGCATGGAATCAATGGTTCTCTATAAAAATAAAACTGTATAAATATATTTCTCCTTTATTGTTTAGAATTGATATTTTCTTTTTTAATAAAACTGTTCTAGAAGTTTGGGCTGAATGTTCATTTTTATAATGATAAAGCTCGGTGTGACATTAGTGAACAGTCATTGCTGGTTGGATCTGTATCGGGCTGAATTCACACATTGCTGTAGGTAGTTTCCACAACATCTCACAGGCCTCACATGTAGACCCACAGTAGACTGTTCAGATCTCGGTGACACTTTATTTTCTGTCTTTAGTAGCCCCCTGATCCTCTCTTATGCCCCCATTTATTAGGCCCCAGTTGTGTTTCTCGGTGTTTCCCTTCTTTTGTGGCAACATAACTCCATGAGGCTCACACCGCCTGATTCAGGTCATATGGGGCAAAACTTTTTTTTTTTTCCTTAATTTAAAGGGACGTAAGTTGCTTTTCGCTGAGCGTCTGAAGCTGGTGCCACTGCTGTTCCATAGGACAGGCTCTGGCAGAGGTGACACTACATATTTTACAGAGGGGTAACAATACTTAAAAATTGAGAAGTATTTTTAGCCGCTGAGGAGAACATCATAATTTGCAGCAACTCAAAACGATAGTACATACAGTAGATGGGTATCCATAAGGCGCCTTTTAGATCTCTGTGTTTAAACAGGTGCAAGCCACACGTACCGGTATGTGCCAATTCTGGTGCTGGACGCGGCTCTTCTCGTTGCTCTGGTGCAATGGGAAACGGGGTAATATTCGTGGGGTTGATGCCAGCTCCAGCTGGCATCAAGTGTTTGTATTAGTAATGGGTGGCATCTAGCATACACCCCTACTACTAATCCAGTAGTTGAAAGGAGAATAACAAACGTTATTTGGACAAAAAACCTCCGACTCAGCCCTCATTCACCAATTAAAGTTCCGGCGTAATCCATGGTGAAGTCCCATGACGTTCCCCAAAAGCAAACCTGGAAAGACATAAAAAGAGAAAATCATTCAATAAATAAAGACAAGAGACACCCTCTTTTCCAATTTATTTCTCTATCAAAACCCTAATCCTGATCTGCTGAAATCTAATTGGGGGCGGCCACGTCAATCCCATACTGCCGTCACATTCAATGGACAACCAAACGTTCCTCATTGATTGTGAGAGCGTGCACACGCTGCTGTGTATGCTTCCGTTCGGTGACCCGGATCTCATAAGCTGAGCTCAGGTTACCGCAGGGACGCCCTCATCAGTTTGAGTTCACAATGAACTCAGATGACATCCTGATGACACCCCTGTGACGTCCGCACTACTGTGCGTGTCGCGGCAGTAACATCATGGGTTCATCGGAGTTCCCAATGACCCCGTGAAGTCACTGTCGATACTCCAATGACCTCCTAACCTCACTGCACATACACTGCTGGATACTCATCTATCCCCAGCGATGCTGTCCCTGGCACTGATGTCTCTGGCGCTGCTGCTTCCAGGTCCTCTGCGCAGTGCATATTCATTGAGTATAATGAGCGGGGAGCGGAAGCAATTGACAGCAGGGCTGTAGACAAGTGAGTGTAAAAAAAATTTTTTATTTCAGAGACACATGTTTTCTCCGGGACGTGTCACACGGATCACATCAGTGTGTGACACCCGTGCTGCCGGAGAAAAAACTGACATGTCTGCGTGTAGGGAAACGTGGGGTCACACGATTCATGTAAAAACATGCATGTGTGAGGAACACTATAGAATAACATGAGTACGTGTGGCATCCGTGTTAAAAATGGATGTCACACATACCTGAAACATATGGATAAAAATTCCCTGTTTTCCCAATCGGTGCGGGTCCCAGTGATAGGACACTGATCAGCAGGTTATCACCTGGCCCATGGATAGGTGATAACTTGTTTTCACTAAACAAACCCTTTAAGGCCCGTAAACAATCCCTACAATCGTTTGGCCGATGGCTCTCTCTTGACTATCACATACAGGAGTGCTCGGCCAAATGTTCTTGTGTTCTCTGTCTGAGAGCAAATGTCGCCTCCTCTGGGGGTGGATTATCTTTAAAGAGAGCAAAAGGATCAACAAGTGGAATTCCAACACGCCAGTTCCTTCCCTCCCTTGACAGCCATTCTCAAGGTAAGTCGGGAAGCCTCCATACACATCAGATTGTTGTCCGATCCTGGCGACTTTATTCCTATGTATGCGAGCCTTCATGTAATCTGTATAAGGGCTTATTCAAACACCTATGAACGTCAGTACAATCTCAGAAAGCAATGCATGGACTGGGTGAGGCCGTCCTCATAGACAGTACTGAGCTCAAAAGTTATGAACCTCAGTGCAGCAACTCCAATCTAGTCACCTCTGTAGTGAGACAGCTAGAATGGAATTACTGTAGAGAGGACGTCCCTTATAGACAGTACCCAGAAATCATGGACCTAGGTGCAACAACTCCGATCTAGTCATCTCTGTACTGAAACATCTATAATGGAGTTGATGTACGCCAGATGTCCTTATAGACAGTGCTGTGAGCTCAGAAATCATGAGTCTCAGTGCAGCAACTCTGATCTAGACACCTCTGTAGTGAGATAGAATGGAGTTACTATACAGAGGACGTCCCTTATAAACAGTGCTGTGAGATCAGTAATCATGAGCCTCAGTGCAGCAACTCTGATCTAGACACCTCTGTAGTGAGATAGAATGGAGTTACTATACAGAGGACGTCCCTTATAGACAGTGCTGTGAGCTCAGACATCATGAGTCTCAGTGCAGCAACTCTGATCTAGACACCTCTGTAGTGAGATAGAATGGAGTTACTATACAGAGGACGTCCCTTATAGACAGTGCTGTGAGATCAGTAATCATGAGTCTCAGTGCAGCAACTCTGATCTAGTCATATCTGAACTGAGAAAACTAGAAAGGAGTGTCTGTACAGAGGGTTTTCCTTAGGCCAGAGCCACACTATCATAAGGCATCAGATGCGATATGCTAATGGCACTCGGATCAGGTTCTGCTACGAGTATGAGTCGAGTGTCATTATACAGTGATCCAATCCAGTAATCGGATCACAGGTGCAGGGGAGAGGGAGGGATTAATCTCTCCATCTTCTCCATTACTTGTCTGCATATATCCAGATGTCATCTGAGCACAGTGCGATGTTTCACACGCACCTATAGACTTATATGAGTGCAAGTGAGTCCAGACTTCCTGCAATCGCAGCATGCTGCCATTTTTTCCTCAGTCCGATTGGAGCTGAAAGAAAAAATCGTAGATCTGAGCTGCAGCATTGTCTAACATGAAGCCGCGTGCAATCCAAGATTTTCTCGAGTCATACGCCAGTGTGACAGTGCAGTGCCCAGAAATCACGAACCTCTCTGTCATCTCTGTACTGAGCAGTGGTGTAACTAGAGTTTGATGGGCCCTAGTGCAAAATTAGGACCTGCCCCCCCAACACAGACACACGGGGTACGGGATAATGACGCCGACACTCGGGGTATGGGATAATGACGCTGACACTCGGGGTTCAGGATAATGACCCTTAACACTTGGCTCTTTCCCTCAGCCCCCAGGTTTCCCATGATCTGAAATCCCTCTTTCTATCATCACCCAGCTTTCCTATGTTCTGATATCCATCTTGTCCTCAGCACCCAGCTTCCCTATGCTCTGCTATACATCTTTCTCTCAGCACACAAGTTTCCCATGCTCTGATATACATCTTTCCCTCAGCACATAGGTTTCCCATGCTCTGATATACATCTTTCCCTTAGCAACCAGCTTTCCCATATCATAGCATCGTAAAGCTGGGTGCTGCGGGTAAGAGCCTCTTTCCATCAGCACAAAACTTTCCTATCCCAAGCTTATGTCTTTGTCCCCCCTCGTATATATAGTTCTCCAAATACTATAATGGCCCCCACATAGCCTTCCATATAGTATATTGGGTCCCACGTACCCCTTCATTTTATTAGAATACGCCCCATAGTCCTTTTTGTATTATAATGTATTTCCCATAGTCCTCCATGTATGGCGACCTTCACACATCAGTGTTTCTGGTACGTATGTGCTTTTTTTTGTATGTACCAGAATCACTGACATACGCAGACACATTATAATCAATGTGACTACTCACACATCAGTGATTTTTCACTGAACGTGTCTCCGTGCAGCGTACACGCGTAGCCGTGATTCTGCACGGAGACAAGTTCGGTTTTTTTCTGGCATCACTGATGACCCACGGACCGCACTATGGTGTGATCCGTGCGTGATCTGTGAAATACGTACCAGAAAATCACTGACATATTAAATTTTAAACATTTTCAACTCACCTTTCCAGCGATTCGCTGTGCAGCCTCTGATCTCTGCAGCTCCTGCCCGGCTCATGAATATTCATGAAAGCAGAAATAGCCGACCCGGAAGTGGCTGCAGAGAGCGGTAGGCGTACGCTGCAGAGCCGAGGAGTTCAGCACCATGGACAGCAGGAGCGAAGGCAGGTGTTAGGTCTTCGTGGTGGAAACACTGGACCGTACACCGGACTTCCCCAGTGAGGCAACCAGACCGGTCACCCCGCCAGAGGGCCCTGATGCACGGCAGCCAAAGCACTACTGGTAGCAAGATAGTCCGTTCAGGGAACTGGGAAGTAGATGTCTCTGGGGTCACAGAGTTCCTGAAAGTAGTCCGGGTTCCGATGCCGGGCTGTGACGTCAGGCGGAATCTGGAACCGGCTGAGCGAGAGGGCAAGTCACCAAATGGAACCGGGGAACGGAGACAGGTGGGACTGAGGAGGTGGTTGAATCCTCAGATGACAGTCACCGACAGGAGTCCTGGGAACAGCCGTGGACAGGACCGGTTGGCATAGCAGGATAGGCTCTGTGAGATAGACAAGGTTAATACCGGACAAGGCAAAAGGGGGACCTGAACTCCTAGCTTACTAAACACATAGAACAGGCCCCGCCCACCTGGAAGGAAGATCCTCTTATACCCAGTACCTGCATAGGCAATATCCTGTTTCTGGACGCTGGCCCTTTAAGAGAAGGTCAATGACCACGCGCACGCCCTAATGCGCATGCGCGAGGCCCGAGTGTTGGCGGCCAGAGCGGGGAGCGGTGCAGAGGAAGCAGGAGTGCCCGGCAGGGAGTCTTGCATCGCAGAGGAGCGCCTGGAGCGAGGAACAGGACGCAGGAGAGGGAGAGGGAGCAGGGTGAGCGCGGAGAGGAGGACCGGAGGCCGGAGTGGCGGGTAAGGAGCGCTGTCGGGGACCGGAGAGCGTGACAGTACCTCCTCCCCCACGCCCCCCTCCCCGCAACCGGGACAGGAATTCACGTATCAGGGGGGTGCCAACATTCTGCCGGGGCTCCCAGGACCTAACCTCGGGGCCATAACCTGCCCAGTCCACCATGAAGTATTGCCTACCCCGCACAGTCTTCATGGCCACAATATCCCTTACCGCATAGATGTCATCCTCAGCAATAGGAGGAGGAGGACTGGTGTCAGCGGAGAAGGAACCAAGGACAACCGGTTTGAGCAAGGAGACATGGAAGGAGTTCGGTATCCGCATCGTGGCCGGGAGCTGTAGCTTGTAATAGACCTCATTGATCTTGCCGATAACTTTGAACGGCCCGATGTATCGAGAACCCAACTTGTACGAAGGCATCTTCAATCGGATGTATTTGGATGCAAGCCAGACCAGATCGCCTGGAGAGAAACTCGGAGGATCCAGGCGCCTCTTGTCCGCGTGTCTCTTCATCTGCAGGGAAGCGCATTCCAGAGAAGTCTTAACAGTGTTCCATATGGCAGAGAAATCTCGGACCAGGGCATCAGCAGTGGGGACATTGGAAGCCGAGGATACTAGTAATGGAACGGAAGGCTGAAGTCCGTAAACGACATGGAAGGGAGAGCTGGAGGTGGACGCGCTGATGTGATGGTTATGGGAGAATTCAGCCCAAGGAAGAAGCGTGGACCAATCGTCATGATGGATGTTGACGTAGTGGTGCAGGAAGGAAGTCAGGCACTGATTGACTCCTTCCACTTGGCCATTCGACTGAGGGTGGTAGGCCGAAGAAAAGTCCAGAGACACTGCCAGATGTTCGCAGAGAGCTCTCCAAAAGCATGAGGTAAACGGAGTTCCTCTATCAGACACAAAGTGTGCGGGAAAGCCATGCAACCGGAAGATGTGCTGTATGAAGGCGTCAGAGAGCTCCTGGGCAGAGGGCAATCCGACCATGGGGATGAAATGAGCCATCTTCGAGAAACGGTCCACCACGACCCATATGACCGTATGTCCGGAGGACAAGGGCAAGTCAGTAATAAAGTCCATGGCAATGTGTTGCCACAGAACGGAGGGAATTGGCAGAGGCAAAAGACCACCATATGGGAGGTGCTTGGGCGTCTTGTTCCGGGCACAGGATGGACAGACTGAGACGAAGGAGACGACGTCCTTGCGAAGAGATGGCCACCAATAGTGACGGACAATCGTACTCCATGTTTTCTTCTGACCAGCATGGCCGGCTGTTTTCGAGGCATGACCCCAGTGTAAGAATTTCTGCCTGTCGGTCTCGGAGACATAGGTCTTCCCAGGGGGTGTGTAAGCCAGAGCGACAGGAGCCACCGGAATGACCTTACTGGGGCAGATGACGGGCTGGAACGTCTCCTCCTCCTGCTCCATGGGCACAAAGGACCTGGACAAGGCATCTGCTTGCACATTCTTATCCGCGGGCTGAAAATGGAGTTGGAAATCGAACCGGGAAAAGAACAAGGACCACCGGGCTTGTCGTGGGTTCAGTCTTTGAGCAGACCGCAGGTATTCCAGGTTCTTGTGGTCAGTGTAAATGATCACTGGGTATACTGCTCCCTCCAGGAGGTAGCGCCATTCCTCCAAAGCCAGTTTGACAGCCAGTGGCTATCGATCACCGATGGTGTAGTTGCGTTCAGGCGCCGAGAAGCTCTTGGAGAAGAATCCACATGTGACCATCTTCCCGGTGGAGGACTTCTGCATGACCACTGCCCCGGCCCCTGAGGAGGAGGCATCCACCTCCAAGGTGAACTGTCGGTTCAACTCTGGATGATGGAGAACAGGAGAGGAAGCAAATGCCCGCTTCAGGGAGTGGAATGCGGCGTCAACCACCGGTGACCAGTCCTTCGGGTTAGCCCCCTTCTTAGTCAAGGCGGAGAGAGGCGCAGTCAGAGCAGAGAAGTGAAGAATGAACTGACGGTAATAATTGGCAAAGCCGAGGAAGCGTTGAATAGCCTTCAGTCCGGAAGGAGGGGGCCAGTTGAGGATAGAAGAGACCTTCTCTGGGTCCATCTGCAGACCAGTGTCAGAGATCACGTAACCCAGGAAGGGAAGAGACGACTGTTCGAACACGCACTTCTCGTACTTGGCTCTAAGCCTTTGTAGGACCCGCTGCACATTCTCTCTGTGGGTCTGTAGGTCCGGGGAGAAGACCAGGATGTCGTCTAGATATACGACCACACAGACGTAGAGGAGATCCCTGAATACGTCGTTCACTAGTTCTTGGAAGACTGCCGGAGCGTTACATAGACCAAAGGGCATCACACAATACTCATAGTGCCCATCGCAAGTGTTGAATGCGGTCTTCCATTCGTCCCCAGAGCAGATGCGAACCAGGTTGTAGGCACCGCGGAGATCCAACTTGGTGAACACACGGGCTCCTCTGAGCCGATCGAATAATTCGGGGATGAGCGGCAGAGGGTATTTATTCTTCACGGTGATCTGGTTTAATCCACGGTAGTCAATGCAGGGGCGCAGGTCACCTTCTTTCTTCTTAACGAAGAAAAAGCCTGCTCCAGCAGGAGACGAGGATCTCCGAATTAATCCCCTTGCCAGATTCTCAGTGATGTAGGCGGACATGGCCGTGTTTCAGCAGGGGACAAGGAGTATATCCATCCCCGAGGGGGTGTGGTTCCCGGCAGCAGGTCGATGGCACAGTCGTAGTGACGATGTGGCGGAAGCACCTCTGACTCCTGATTCAAAAATCCCCTGCAGGTCTTAGGATCCCCGGCATACTGGGGCGGAGATGCCAGGCGGAGTTTAGAGGTCTCCGAGGAAGCCCCCACGGGAGCTGCGGACGTGGTCTGAGTCGCCAGGGAGGTGGCTGTCGCTTGCAGCGTATTCAGGCGGGTATCCACAGATGTCATGAAGGCCAGCATGCGGGATTGGGTCTCGCGTTGATGTCCCAGTTCCTGCTGTAATCCAGCCAGCTGGGACAGCAGTGCTTCGGCGGGATCCATGGACTGTTCTAGCTGTTAGGTCTTGGTGGTGGAAACACTGGACCGTACACCGGACTGCCCCAGTGAGGCAACCAGACCGGTCACCCCGCCAGAGGGCCCTGATGCATGGCAGCCGAAGCACTACTGGTAGCAAGCTAGGCAGTTCAGGGAACAGGGAAGTAGATGTCTCTGGGGTCACAGAGTTCCTGAAAGTAGTCCGGGTGACAAGACTCAGGTTCCGATGCCGGGCTGTGACGTCAGGCGGAATATGGAACCGGCTGAGTGAGAGGGCAGTTCACCAAACGGAACCGGGGAATGGAGACAGGTGGGACTGAGGAGGTGGTGGAATCCTCAGACGAGAGTCACCGACAGGAGTCCTGGGAACAGCTGTGGACAGGACCGGTTGGCGTAGCAGGACAGGACCGGTTGGCGTAGCAGGACAGGCTCTGTAAGATAGAGAAGGTTAATACCGGACAAGGCAAAAGGGGGACCTGAACTCCTAGCTTACTAAACACGTAGAACAGGCCCCGCCCACCTGGAAGGAAGATCCTCTTATACCCAGTACCTGCATAGGCAATATCCTGTTTCTGGACGCTGGCCCTTTAAGAGAAGGTCAATGACCGCGCGCACGCCCTAATGCGCATGCACGAGGCCCGAGTGTTGGCGGCCAGAGCGGGGAGTGGTGCAGAGGAAGCAGGAGTGCCCGGCAGGGAGTCTTGCGTCGCAGAGGAGCGCCTGGAGCGAGGAACAGGACACATGGAGGACGCAGGTGAGGGAGAGGGAGCAGGGTGAGCGCGGAGAGGAGGACCGGAGGCCGGAGTGGCGGGTAAGGAACGCTGTCGGGGACCGGGGAGCGTGACAGCAGGTGAGTAATGTCCATTTGCAATCACGGATTGCACATGGACAACCCACGTGTGCCGTGAATCACGGAACACGGAGGGACATGTGTGGGTTTTACATGTCACTGAAGAACGTCAGTGTTTTTCAATGACGTGTGAAGGGGGCCTATAAGGTAGCTCTCATAGCCCTCCAATTATTATAATACAACTCCTATAGTCCTCCATGTATTATAATTCACCCCATAGTCCTTCATGTATTATACTGCACCCCATAGTCCTCTGTATATTATACTGCACCCCATAGTTTTCCATATATTATAATGCACCCCCATAGTCCTATATGTATTATAATGCAGTCCCCATAGTCCTTCATAATGTATTATTTACCCCAGAGTCTTTCATGTATTCTAATGCAGCCCTATGATCCATGTATAAGGTAATGCCATTAGTCCTCATATAATGCAGCCCCATAGTCATTCATATTGCATTATGCAGCCCCATAGTCCTCCATGTATAATGCACCACTGCATTCCATGTATAAGGTGCCCTTCATATTGTATTATGCAGCCCCATAGTTCTCCATGTATAATGCACACTCGCATTCCATGTATAAGGTGTCCTTCATATTGTATTATGCAGCCCCATAATCCTCCATATATAATGCACCCCTATAGTCCATGTATAAGGTAACCCAGGGGTCTCAAACTCGGCTGGGTGTATGGGCCGCACAGAGGAAAAAAAATAATTTGGGGACCCGCATTCTTTGCAGGACAAAGTGACATTTTTTTTGGTACCATATATAATATAATTTATTTTTTTTTACACACCTTGGGATCACTGATTTTGAACATTTTCACTTGTTCATTATAGCAAACATGCACATTCTTTGTTTAAATATAAACATTTTTTTTTTACATTATATTCCTTTCTTGTAACTAATAGTCTTACAATTAGCACTATATAGAAATTTTGACCAACATCTTTTAGTAATGTTCCCCATATTGTTGTAACGTGCCCATCCTTGCCCCCTTGTAGTATTGTGTCCCATCCCACAGTAATGTGCTCATCCTTGTCCCCTTGTAGTATTGTACCCCATCCTAGTCCCCATCCCACAGTAATGTGCTCATCCTTGTCCCCGTCCTAAAGTAATGTTCCCCATCCTTGTCCCCATTTTGTAGTAATGTGTTCATCCTTGTCCCCATGTTATAGTAATGTGTCCATCCTTGTCCCCCATCTTATAGTAGTGTTCCCCATCCTTGTCCCCTTGTAGCAATGTCCCCATCCTATAGTACTGTCCCCATTCTATAGTAATGTGCCCATCCTTTAGTAATGTGCCAACCTTGTCCCCACCCTATAGTAATGTCCCCAGCATTATCCCTATTCTATAGTAATGTTTCCCATCCTTATCCCCTTGTAGTAATGTCCCTATCCTACAGTAATGTGCCCACCTTGTCCCCATCCTATAGTAATGTCCCCATCCTATAGTACTGTGCCCATCCTAGTCCCCATCCTATAGTAATGTCCCCAGCCTTGTCCCCAATCTATAGTCATGTGCCCATCCTAGTCCCTATCCTATAGTACTGTCCCCATACTATAGTAATAATGTCCCCATCCAATAGTATTGTGCCTATTCTTGTAATGTCCCAATCCTATAGTAATGTCCCCAGCCTTATCCCCATCTCATAGTAATGTGCGCACTTTCTCCCCATCCTGTAGTAATGGGTCAGCAGCACCCCTCACCTTCCACAGGTCTGCGGCCCCAGATCCACAGTGATTGGAGAGATCGGTCACAAGGCCAGTCTCTCCAATCAGAGCTGGGGGCGGGTGAAACTGAGGTCATCCAGCTCCAGCCAATGATCAGGGCTGGATTTCAATGTTTCAGCGATTTTCAATGGCTGAAACATTAGTGGCTGTGATTGGCTAAGCGGCGTTCGTCAGCCAATCACAGCCTCCGTAGGTCCGGGGAGGAGACACCACCCCTCCTGAGGTCCCCTCCTCCCCGAATCTAAGGTATTTGCAGCGATCGCAGCCACCGGGGCTGCGATTTCGCCATGACGTACTGGGTACGTCATGGGTCCTTAAGTACCAGGGAGCCATAACGTACCCAGTATGTCATAGGTCGCTAAGGTGTTAACGTCCAACACACACACACACACACACACACCATTCTTCTCACCTGTCCCGCGCTCCCTCATCTCTGCTTCGTGTGGCCCCCAGGCCCGTGTGGTCACTATCGCGGCAGGTGCAGTGTCACTGTCAGTGATTTATGTGAGATGATTGTATTGCCGGCGCGAGAGCGCAGCGCCACCAACACATTCATCTGACATAAAGTGCAGACAGTGGCTGCGGCCCCTGCACCGGCCGCGATAGTGAACAGGGGCACGGGCTTGGGGGCCACACGAACTACCCTGAGGGGCCACATGCGGCCTGCGGGCTGCATGTTTGAGACCCCTGCCTTATAGGAACCTGACACATACAATGATACCGTCACCCCCGATCCCTTCATAGTGTTACTGTATAATGTCCCAGCATGTGGAGCATTCCAGTATTTGACTGCGGGCCCCCTAACTGCTGTGCCCCGTGATAAGGGGTTAATCCGGTCATCCCATGTAATTTCTCCCTCCTCCCTGTTTTGTTGCAGCCAATGGTTCTGTTCTCCTCCTCCTGCTTCCTTCCTTTATAAACCTCTTCCCGGCCTCTTCCGGTCTCTCCCCACTTTGTGGGACCCGGAGGCAGCTGTCCCCACTGTGCACTTGGAGAGAGTGAATATGGCAGTCGATATAACCGCTGCCGTCCCGGACTATCAGGAGGGATTGGGATGCATGGCTGTCATCCCTCATTGCTGGCCGGTGTCCCGTGCCTCCTGATGGTCAAGCTCCTGTCCCTGCTCCCATCCATGCCAGCGGGAGGTCGGTGTGCCCGGCCGCCGGATCGCCTAAGCCCCGTTATCACAAACCCCAGTGCACAGTCCCCATAGTGCCCCCCCTCCTCCTCAGTACCAGCCCCACCCAACCGACAGTTACCCAGCGCGGCGGCGCGCACCCTTTCATTCACACAAAGCCCCCCTGCCCTGATGCTCTGTGTATGCACCTCCATCAGACACGGAGGGCTGTAGCCTCACCACCCCCCTCCCTTTAGTATATGAGCCGGCAGCTGAGCACTGGCCCCGCCCACCATTAACACTGAGCGGTTGCTGCTCTTCCTCTATGCAGGGAGCGCGGCGCTGCTATCTTTTTTAACTGCCCGCACCCACAGGCTCCTTCCCTTGCAGTCCCAGCCCCCCCTTCACTCTCTCTCACCCCTGATGCGCTTGTCTGCTCAGCACCCATGCACTGCACCTCCCTGCGGCCGCGTCATACACACTTCTGGCCCCGCCCACCCGCATCCACCTGTATAGTTGATCCTTGAGTGTATGGGCTCCTTTCAGGTGGTAGGCGTGGCCTGTCCAGTGTAACAATTCTCCCTCCCCCGTCTGCACACCCCACTCCACTGTGTCAAGGGGTTAAAAATTCCTGTACATAGAGTCTCATTTTTAGGTCTCATTTTTAATCAATTTAATTATCAAAACAATAAATCTTACTTATTAGTACAGTGAAAAACACAAGTAACAGTAATACCTTCCAGAAATAGAGATTTAACAATGAAAACCTGAACGTTTAGGACGCAAAATCCCTAGAATAGAAATAGGACACGTACATTGTAATATCTATACGGAGTTCCTGAGTTATCGGTGTTTGACTTATACAAAAAAATGAAGAAAATTACTAATGTGACTAGATATAAATGTATTCAAATGTTTAATATCATAGAATACCAATAATAATTTACAATAAATATTCACGAAAGAAGAAGGTTGTATCTAAAAAATAGGAGGACTGAAAACTCCCATGAGTGCAAAGCAACTCAAACAAAAGAAAGAAGAACAGTAACACCCCAACACCGATCAGTAAGACCCCAACACCGATCAGTAACACCCCAACACCGATCAGTAACACCCCAACACCGATCAGTGACACCCCAACACCGATCAGTAAGACCCCAACACCGATCAGTGACACCCCAACACCGATCAGTAACACCCCAACACCGATCAGTGACACCCCAACACCGATCAGTAAGACCCCAACACCGGTGTAACACTCAACCGTAAAACCCAACACTGGGGTGTTACTGTTCTTCTTTCCTTTGTTTGAGTTACTTTGCACTCATAGGAATTTTCAGTCTTTCTATTCTTTAGATACAGCCTTCATCTTTCGTGAATAATTATTGTAAATTATTATTTGTATTCTATGATATTAAACATATTTGAATAAATTTATCTCCATTTCCCTTATAGTTTTTCTCCACTCATACAAAAACCCTACTTATGAATGGAGGAACTGTCTTTGGATAGAAAGAATTGCGTGGCGGTCAGAGCGCTCCGAGGCTGGCTTAGCTGCTAGTAGATGCTGTAGCTGTGCTCAGCCTGTAAGGAGCTTGGCAAGCGCTGCTGTGTGTCACTGCCTCCTAAGCGTCCTGACCCAGACTGCAGATGTCGGATCAGTTCAGACAGCAGCAGCCCTCCTGTAGGTGAGCGGAATGATGAGCTCCTGCTGCCATGTGAGTCATATTGCTGTGCAGCAGGTGGTGAGCAGTGGGACTCAAGACACACAGGAGAGCAAAACGAATGCAACATTACTGACTTTGGGGGCATTATTGCTTAAGATGGGGGTGAGGGTTATTATTTGTATTACATCTATTGTCATTTCGAAATCCATGCAAATTTAAAATTTTTTTGGTTTCTTCTTGGTATAGTGTGGCAGTGAAAGCCACTGAGATTTGCATACTAACCTGTACTGTATTTATATGCAGAGTCTATAGACTATTGTAAGTGCCTTCAAATTGCCCCTTACAATTGCCACAGCTGTCCACTAGATTTCCTTTTCTTCCATGATCCGCGTGATACCACGGGCATGGCTAGCACTGCGGCCAAACTCCTGATAGAGCTAGCAGCCAGCCAAACAGCACCCAGCCAATTAGTAGCACGCTCACATTGCTCTCCCCTTTTCTCCCTAATGCCAGTGAACCAGATTAAGCAGAAGAAATAAAAATCCAGTGGATGGTTGTCGGGATAACTTGGGGGCACTTACAGAATCTGTAGACCCTGCATCTATATACAAGTAAATATATATGCCCCCTCCCTGCCCACTTATGAAATAGAAAAGTTAAGTTATTCTTTGAGAATTAACTGATATTCCTCTTTTTTTTCCTTTTTTTTACTGATTGCTTTTGACATAACTAAACTGAACTAATTTTGAAATCTAGTTTAGTTTCAGTTACAGTATATGAAAATGGTCTGTAAATGCACTTAGTGTAGGTTGAGTTCACAAGGGCATCGTATAGTTATATTCAGCTTCTCTGTCCAAAGGAGAGGCTGGACAGAACCAAATAGAATAGTTTGCTTCCCTGTTTGCTTGAACGGGGACAGTAACTTACTGAACTGCTAGTGCTCAAAATATTAGCACGTTTTTTTCATACCCGCAGGCCTTTCCCCCCTGTTTTAAAGCAGCCTTAACATTTATAGTACGAGCAGTTCAGAAGGCTTGTACCCTTATTCAAGTTATCGGGGAACCAAAAGTCTTTGTTTTGTTGTATTCAGCCTCTTATTTTTGACAGAGGAGCTGAATGAAACCCCCTGACCCCCAGCCTTAGCTTTATAAGAAGTGCTGTAAAGAATAGCTAAACTTTCAAACCAGTTTAACTCTATTGGCTTCCCCACCCTCATTATAACTCACCTTAGTCCTGCCAATTGTGTGCTCCTGGACTGTGGTATCACCCATGGTTCTTGCCTTTCACACCCGCTCTGTCTCCCTGACATCCACCCAACATTTTCTCTGGCAAGTGTTTACATGTGTACTTACCCAAGATGGCATCAGCCCCAATCGGAGACTTCCTTTCCTCTGAAATCTGATTAGCAATAAGGAAAGGAAGGCTCTGATCACTTCTGGTGCAATCTTGGGTGACTACATACAGTATGTAGTCACCAGCAAGAGGAAATATCTGGTGGACATTGGGGAAACAGAGTGCGATGCAGCGGCCAGGAGCGCTGTACTGCTGTAGGACTAAGTAAAGTTATAACAACAATAACAACAAGGCCCAAGGAGACAATAGAGGTAAACTTGCTTAAAAGTTTAGCTACTCTTTACAGAGCGATTGTCTTTACTCATTTGTTATACCTGTAAACAGGAAAAACTACATTTTAACATATATTACAACTTCTGAATTCCCACATAGTTTGTTTGGGTCTACCGTTTTTACAGAGTAGCTCATGTCATCATAAACTTCCCAACAACTGTCCTTTCTTCTACAATATGAAATGTAATGGTTTCCTTGAACATGCATTATAATGGCTCCTAATGTGTACCGTATATCTGATATGATCACTTGAGTGGGGAATTCAGAGATTCGTTGCTTTATCGGTAAACCAACACGTGGCTCTATTATAAGATGTGGTCCTGGTTTGTAGATAATTGTAGTACGTTCGCTGCAGTTGGGTGTACATGGATTATTAATGAGCTTAGATGAAATTTGCATAGCACACTCAAAACCATGTTTTACATCATTAGTGTTGATTGGCCAAAAGATATTGCATCGTTCTTTGTTGTTTTTACATGTCACATTTTGACATGTAGATATTTCTGTTAAACTGGGGATGTCTTTTAAAAACACTTCTACTGTATGGCCAATGTAATCTTCTGCATCCAATCTCGTAATTCCACCTAGATGTGTGTAGCTTGTGTAATTTTCCAGTATCAACTGAGCTCTCTTTCTGTACATGTTTTGATTTGCCCCAAATTCCACAAAATACTTAACAGCACCCAAAATGGGTTTTCTGAGTTAGTTATGAAGTTTCTGTATGAGTCATAATCAACAAACATGGTTGACAAACTATGCAGCAGTGAGTCAAATGGGCAAGTATTATTGACCTTATACACATTATTATTTATATTAATGGTGTTCAAGAGATTCCCATTGCGCAGGATACCTAAAGGTTTTCATGTACAAGGATCATCAGTTATTTGACATATATTTGGATACGGCGTTAAATATGTTGGTCTCTTCTTGAAGAGTATGTTCAGTGGGGAAAGTAAATCCTTGGACTTCAACGACTTGTTATCACCTTCATTTTGTGCTATGGGAGTATGTACCATTTTCAGTTGAGAGTTGGTTTTACCCCGCCAACATTCTTCTTCCCTAAGCTCTACCACACACTGTTCTGTGTTCCTACTTTCAAAAACACTTGTTTCTTTCATAGATTGTTGAAGGGGCAGGAGAGTGTCTGTCAGCTTTTTTATGTGTTCACTAACCACTTCTTTTTCATGACTTTTTTCCTGCTGCCCATGTTTGTCTTTGGCAGATTCATTGATGACCTCTTCCTTTTCCAATGTTACTAAACTGTTTCTTTCTGTGACATGTACAGCAGCTGCTATTTTTGAGCGCCCACACAGAGCACTTAAATACAATGCAACAAATTTGTCAACTCGCATTTGGAGTTTGAATATGCTGAAGAATGGAGTTCTTCAAAAGGCCAAAATCTCCCTCAACTGATGCAGAAGAGGTTGTTTTATTTGGTGATTGAAAAACTGGTTGCATCACAGATGTCCAAATAGGAAAATACCTCAGAAGGTGAAGTAGTTTATGAGAAAAATCTGGACAGAAGTAAGGGTTTGGCTGTTCCCCCTGTTCTAGACTTGCAGTTTCTGCTTCTTGCACAATGTCATTTAGCCAACCTGACAGTGGCTCACTATAGCTCTTTTCATTTTCATCACTCAGCATTTCAGTCTCCTGACAATTCTCCATATACTCATCAATAATTCTCAAATTCCCAGTCTCTATGCAATGGCAAAGGTATGCCTTTGATGATTTATATTTTGATGTTTCACGATCACTGACGTTACCTGTTGTCTCAGATACACAAAGAATAAAGGTACTGAGAACAAGCTGTTTAAGACTGTCAAATGATTCGCACTTCACCAGAAGTCCAACACATCGTATATAGAACTTCCTCACAAGTTTTGCATTTTTTGGAAAGCACTTCCACCGAAATACAGTTTTAATCAGGTGGGCAACATCTCCTCGTATATAGCATTTTGGTTTTTCACTTTTATTGCCAAGTAGGAGGAACAAGCAAGTCCTCAAGTATGTGTTAAGGCTACAGTCATTTAGAGCTTGTGACAATGCACCAAGTAATGCATGAGAAAAGTCGCAGACACATTCTTTAGGCAATGTCTGTACATCCTTGATCCATTTTTCCAGCCAAAAAGTTATAGTTGGAGTATCTTGAGTTTCACTCAACATTTGAGATACACTCATTTGTGTATTCCCAAAGTTAATAACAATCTCATATAAAAAATATGAGCAGACAATTTATTTTCTCGTTTTATTTTGAATACCAAACTCCCTGTGGCATCTACTTGAACGCGAGGGAAGCAATGCTTTGAACCATACTTCTTAAAAATATATATTTGTTCCTTTGACCAATAATGAACAAAAAAATCCATCATATGAGATAGTATGAATATCTCCTGCATACTTATGAGTATTCTTCATCTGAGACAGTGATAAAACTGGATCTTTCAACTTTGGTGTACCAAACATCCTATCCATAGCTTCTTGCCTAGCATCTTGACAAATTCTTAGTGATGGTATGGTTGGTGGTTCCTTTTCTCCAAATGCTATTTCGGAATCAATTGTTTCTCGTCTCCAATTGTAGGGTAAAGTTTTTAACATTTCTTGTCCAAGTTTCCTTCTCTTCTCACCTCTCAACTGATTTGTTTTTGGAATGTGGTATGGGTCTTGTGTCAGGTGCTCGAACATGAAGAATTAAAGGGTTTCCCAGATCAGGTTCCTCTTCTGCATAAATATGCACTGCTGCTTTGCACTCTGTGCAATGCCCATCTGCAGTTAAGAACTTTATTGCTTTGTTTTCACCCACACAAACTTTGTTCCTCTTAAAGGAGAAGGTTCATGGGAGTCCATGCTGTTTATAAAGAACCTCTGTGATAATAGAAGTCCATTCATGTTTTTTGACCACCATGCGCCTCTTTTTGCTGTCACCCTCATTATAGAACACAGTTTTGGGCTTGATCTCTAAAGGGGGCTTCACACGCTACGACATCGCTAATGCGAACTCGTTGGGGTCACGGAATTGGTGACGCACATCCGGCCGCATTAGCGATGCCGTTGCGTGTGACACCGATGAGTGATTTTGCATCGTTGCAAAAACGTGCAAAATCGCTCATCGGTGACATGGGGGTCCATTCTCAAAAATCGTTACTGCAGCAGTAACGAGGTTGTTCCTCGTTCCTGCGGCAGCACACATCGCTCCGTGTGACACCACAGGAACGAGGAAGCTCTCCTTACCTGCCTTCCGGCCGCTATGCGGAAGGAAGGAGGTGGGCGGGATGTTAGGTCACGCTCAGATCCGCCCCTCCGCTGCTATTGGGCGGCCGCTCAGTGACGTCGCTGTGACACCGCACGGATCGCCCCCTTAGAAAGGAGGCAGTTCGCCGGTCACAGCGACGTCACCGGGCAGGTAAGTATGTGTGACGGGTCTGGGCGATGTTGTGCGGCACGGGCAGCGATTTGCCCATGTCGCGCAACAGATGGGGGCGGGTACCCACACTAGCGATATCGGGACCGATATCGCAGTGTGTAAAGCCTGCTTAAGTATTGGTTATAAGGGATTAATACATGCCATAGAAGTGTTGGTTCTTGTCCCTGTGTGCGCACAAAGCCCCCCTTTGAAGAGTGTTCCTCTGGAGAGTTTTCATCAGATGTGCTTGTGTCAGGCCACAACTCCTTAATTTCTGTATCTTTTGATTGAGGCAAGATGTTATGTTCCATACGTAAGTACATCTGCAAATCATACCTATTTTGAAATACATAGTCATGTATCTGTTTGGGTTTAATACTAGAACTACTGGACTCGTGACACCTATATAGAAATACATGGTGCAAAGTAGTCAAAATGACTACCTCAGTAGTTCTAGTGTTAAATATAGCCTGGGAAGTTTCTGATTCTTCCATCAAGGAGCTATATTTCTGCAAGGCGGGGTGAGAACATACTTCCCTCCAGATAGGATCAGAGGCCGACTTTAACTGTCCATTAGCATTGAAAATGCCAGGATAAGATTTTAATGTTTTTTTTAATGTCTGACTAATAATAGAGGGTTTTCGTGGCATCTAAAAACAAAAATAGGTAAACGTTAGAATGGATAAGCTAGTATGTTTTTTCTTGTCACTAATCAGATATTACAACCTATATGTCTAGTTTCAAATAAACATTACTGCATGTAATATGGAAAGTGATCCTCGCCAATACACCATGGACATCTCAGTGTTTTGGTTGGAATTTCATTGTAACTTGAACTGTCATCAAAAAATAGATTTTGTTTAATAGGTACCGCAACCTTTTTTTTAATTAATTTATGTTGTTTAAATTCTGTCATGCTGTGCCTGCTGGCCACAGCGTGACCGTAACGTATGTGTGGCAGTGCGGCGTGACATCTGCTGGCCACAGCATGACAGTATCATATGTGTGGCAGTGCGGCGTGACATCTGCTGGCCACAGCATGACAGTAACGTATGTGTGGCAGTGCGGCGTGACATCTGTTCCCCAACGCCACTTGGCACATTTTCCTATTGTGCACTTATGTGCTTAAGGGCTAGAACACACAAACGAGTTTTGCTGGGCGAATTCGTCCGTCAAAATTCGTTCTAAATTCGCCTGCAATGCTGCCCTATGGGGCAGCACACGCGGCCGAATGTAAGCGGGCGTCACACACGGCGATATCGTGTTCAATATCGCCGCTATTTGGACGTAGTGGCGATATTGCACGGCAATCGCCGCATGTGACATCC
This sequence comes from Anomaloglossus baeobatrachus, assembly GCF_048569485.1. Classification (NCBI taxonomy): domain Eukaryota; kingdom Metazoa; phylum Chordata; class Amphibia; order Anura; family Aromobatidae; genus Anomaloglossus; species Anomaloglossus baeobatrachus. The sequence continues at coordinate 671,981 of NW_027441800.1, read as the reverse complement.
CGACGCCGACCGTCGCAAGGTTTTGGAAGTTCCAAAACCTTGCGACTGCGAGCGGGGCAAACCGTAACATCGCCGCGTCACACATGCGACGGCAGCAGAGACTCCTCTGAGCTATTCCTAAGGAGCTGAAGCTTCGAGGAGTCTCAGCCCCCATCGCGTGACGTCACACACGACCAGCCCGCCTCCATCTCCTCACCGTCGGCTTGCAAGGTGTCAGTGTGTGACACCTCGCAGCCGTCGGCGGGCCGATGCGCGCGGCCGCGGCATCGCCTGCGATGCTGCGGTCGCGTCGCTATGTGTGACGCCCGCTTTAATTCTCGTCGGCACCCGACGAGGCGCCGACGAGAATTAAATCAGTTGCATGCAGCTGATTTCTCAGTTTGCCCAGCGCTGTGATTCAAAGTGCCGGGAGGCTCAGAAACGGCGCCGGCAAAACGCCCGGCATGAGTGTCTGTGTTCGTCCAGCGTACTCGCCGGGTGAGTACGCTGGAAGAACACATACGCTCGTGTGTTCGAGCCCTTAGGTGGGATTTAATTTCCTAACACACAGCTCTCTACATCCATTCTCCTGCTGCCATCCATATCTGCATACAGTGATCAGCAGATCCATACACACACTCATGCAGATAAAGATAGGACAATTACACACAGTAGATCAGACCTTCCTGCATAGAAATATGCCATACATAGATAAAGATAGGACAATTACACACAGTAGATCAGCCCTTCCTGCATAGAAATATGCCATACATAGATAGATAGGGCAATTACACACAGTAGATCAGACCTTCCTGCATAGAAATATGCCATACATAGATAGATAGGGCAATTACACACAGTAGATCAGACCTTCCTGCATAGAAATATGCCATACATAGATAAAGATAGGACAATTACACACAGTAGATCAGACCTTCCTGCATAGAAATATGCCATACATAGATAAAGATAGGACAATTACACACAGTAGATCAGCCCTTCCTGCATAGAAATATGCCATACATAGATAGATAGGGCAATTACACACAGTAGATCAGACCTTCCTGCATAGAAATATGCCACACATAGGAAATCAATACCTACCTTCACATTTAGTGAACACACTTGTACCAGGATGTGTTTCTCTGCCTGCTCTTATGACTGAAGTGAAAATGAACATCCAAAGAAAAGGTCACACACAGGGTCAAAAAGAGGGTGGGATCAAAATCACTCAAAAGTTGATACATTGTATTGATAAAACTACATGCACATGTAAAAGGAGCTAAGTGGGTTTTCAAGCCTTTGCCCCACCTGGTTTTTCCACATGTGGTTTTCAATGGCATCATGCAGTGCTTAGGCCATGTTCACACTTGTCGGATTTGATCCGGATTGCTCCGTCGGATTTTTCAGTCGGATTGTACCGTCACTGTTTTTAAACCCAGGATTAACCCATAGGCAGCAATGTTAAAGCAATGTTAAATTGTAAAATCCCTGTGCACACTTGCAAGCGGGATTTTCTGTCCGGATTTGGCCGCTTGGACGGATTTTTCATTCCGCTGCATGATCTTGATTTTTTCATATCCGTCGCGGAACTCCATTGGGGTCAATGTTAGGTCAAACTGCCACTCTCAAATTCATCCAAAAAACGGCCAATTTCAAAAGAGGGGGGGCTAACCCGTAGCTAACCCCCCACCTGACACCCCCAATATCTCGGGAACGAAAGGAGATCTAATGTTAATTTTTGCTGATCAAACCGGATCTAACGAATATCTATCAGAACCCATCCAAAAAATGGACAATTTCAAAAGAGGGGGGGCTAACCCCCCACCTGACACCCCCAATATCTCGGGAGCGAAAGGAGATCTAACGTTAATTTTTGCTGATCAAACCGGATCTAACGAATATCTATCAGAATCCATCCAAAAAACGGCCAATTTCAAAAGAGGGGGGCTAACCCGTAGCTAACCCCCCACCTGACACCCGCAATATCTCAGGAACGAAAGGAGATCGAACGTTACTTTTTGCTGATCAAACCGGATCTAACGAATATCTATCAGAATCCATCCAAAAAACGGCCAATTTCAAAAGAGGGGGGGCTAACCCGTAGCTAACCCGCCACCTGACACCCCCAATATCTCGGGAACGAAAGGAGATCTAACGTTAATTTTTGCTGATCAAACCGGATCTAACGAATATCTATCAGAATCCATCCAAAAAACGGCCAATTTCAAAAAAGGGGGAGCTAGCTACGGGTTAGCCCTCCCAGAAAAAGATCGTAAATATCTCATTTTTTAGAGGAGATCTAACGTTAGTTTTGGTTGATCAAACCGGATCTAACAAAGATCTAACGAATGGAATAATTTTTTACCCAAATTCTTAATAAGGGGGACCTAACTCGGGGTTGGTCACAGCCATTCACAGATACACACAGCCGATCACAGATACACACACACAGCAGATCGCAGATATACACAGCAGATCACACACAGCAGATCTCAGGCACGCACAGCCATCACAGATACACACAGCAGATCACACACAGCAGATCGCAGGCACACACAGCCGATCACAGATACACACAACCGATCACAGATACACACAGCCGATCACAGATACACACATCCTATCATAGGCACACATAGCCGATCACAGATACACACAGCCGATCAGAGATGCACACACAGCAGATCGCAGATATACACAGCAGATCACACACAGCCATCACAGATACACACATCCGATTGCAGACACACACAGCCGATCACAGATACACACAGCCGATCACAGATACACACATCCGATCACAGATACACACACAGCAGATCGCAGATATACACAGCAGATCACACACAGCCATCACAGATACACACATCCGATCGCAGACACACACAGCCGATCACAGATACACACAGCAGATCGCAGGCACGCACACACAGCAGATCGCAGATATACACAGCAGATCACACACAGCCATCACAGATAGACACATCCGACCGCAGGCACACACAGCCATCACAGATAGACACATCCGACCGCAGGCACACACAGCCGATCACAGATACACACATCCGAACGCAGACACACACAGCCGATCGCAGAAAAACACAGCCGATCGCAGACACACACACAGCCAATTGCAGACACACACACACACATCACATCACATCACATCCAGTACTTACGGCAGCAGAGAATGAGAGCAAGTCACGTGTCCGGCCGCAGGTCCTGTTCGTCGCGCTGCACCGCACTGCCTCTCAGGATTCTCCCGGCGAGAAGAGATCGGTGTCACTGGATGAGGTGAGTGTGTATGCGATCCGATGTGTGTGCGATCCGATGTGTGTGCGATCCGATGTTTGTGTGTGTGTGTGTGTGTGTGATTTGTTGTTTGCGTGTGAGCCGATGTTTGTGTGTGCGATCTGACTGTGTGTGCGATTTGATGTTTGTTTGTGAGATCTGGTGTGTGTGTGAGATCTGATTGTGTGTGTGTGTGTGTGTGTGTGTGTGAGATCTGATGTGTGCGGGTGTGTGATCACTGCAGGTCCTGCCGCTCAGTGTCGGGTGAGTGTAATCGCCGGGTGCCGCTGTCTATAATGAAGTGTCCTGCAGTATCTGTATCTTTTTTAGCTGCACGGACACTTCATTATTGATCCGGGACTAGGGCTTATTTTTGGGGGAGGGCTTATATTTAAGCCTTTCTCCGAAAATGCTGAAAATCCCTGCTAGGGCTTATTTTTGGGTGAGGTCTTATTTTTGGAAAAACACGGAATACCCCCAGAGTTGTATGTCCCCTCCACCCCGGTGATGTATACCCCCCCAGAGCTGTATGTCCCCCCCACCCCGATGCTGTATACCCCCTCAGAGCTGTATGTCCCCCCACCCCGGTGCTGTATACCCCCCAAAGCTGTATGTCCCCCCCCACCCCAGAGCTGTATACCCCAAGAGCTGCATGTCACACCCCACCTCAGAGCTGTTTGTCCCCCCACCTCAGAGCCACTGCCCCCCTCTAGAGCTGTATGCCCCCATTGCTGTATACCCTTTTCCTCAGTAATATGTATTCCCCTCAGTAATGTGTATGTCCCCAGCCTCTCTTGTGATGTATATACAGCAGTGTTAGTGTGCTCTATATGTGGCCATGTCTGTAAGTGACTGCCACCAAGGAGTGTGGTACAGACACATGCCCAGGAGGAGCTGGATGGAGACAAGCGGGGAGGTGAATAAGGCTGTTGCCGGCTTCCCAATATTAAAAATATACATAAAAATGTATCAGTGTGTGCATGTATGATCTGTATCTATGTATGTTAGTGTATATGACTGTGTCTAGATTTATGTCTGTTTATGTGTGTTTTTGTGAATTTCTCTTTAAATATACAGTATGTGTACGTATGCCTGTATGTGTGTGAATTTGTGCATCTCTATGTGTGGATGGGGCCCACTGAGACTCTTTCGCCCAGGGCCTACAAAAACCTGGAACCGGCCTTGCATGTACCAGTCATGTATTCTCGTGTTCACTGTACAGGGACGTACCTCTGGGGGGCATGCGGCATATTTTCTCCTGCACAACAATCGGGGGCACCATTGGAAAGTGTGAGGCAGCAGTATGGTGGGAAAAAATTGTAAGTGGACAGTATTGGGAAAGTCTGCAGAGATGAGCTGTGGAAGTGAAAAGTCATCATGACGTCTGGACAAGATGGAGAAGAAAGAATAAGATGACTCCGATCAGAGAAGATGTCACCTGCAAGGTACCTGGATGTACAGTTAGGTCCAGAAATATTTGGACAGTGACACAATTTTGGCGAGTTGGGCTCTGCATGCCACCACATTGGATTTGAAATGAAACCTCTACAACAGAATTCAAGTGCAGATTGTAACGTTTAATTTGAAGGTTTGAACAAAAATATCTGATAGAAATTGTAGGAATTGTACACATTTCTTTACAAACACTCCACATTTTAGGAGGTCAAAAGTAATTGGACAAATAAACCAAACCCAAACAAAATATTTTTATTTTCAATATTTTGTTGCGAATCCTTTGGAGGCAATCACTGCCTTAAGTCTGGAACCCATGGACATCACCAAACGCTGGGTTTCCTCCTTCTTAATGCTTTGCCAGGCCTTTACAGCCGCAGCCTTCAGGTCTTGCTTGTTTGTGGATCTTTCCGTCTTAAGTCTGGATTTGAGCAAGTGAAATGCATGCTCAATTGGGTTAAGATCTGGTGATTGACTTGGCCATTGCAGAATGTTCCACTTTTTTGCACTCATGAACTCCTGGGTAGCTTTGGCTGTATGCTTGGGGTCATTGTCCATTTGTACTATGAAGCGCCGTCCGATCAACTTTGCGGCATTTGGCTGAATCTGGGCTGAAAGTATATCCCGGTACACTTCAGAATTCATCCGGCTACTCTTGTCTGCTGTTATGTCATCAATAAACACAAGTGACCCAGTGCCATTGAAAGCCATGCATGCCCATGCCATCACGTTGCCTCCACCATGTTTTACAGAGGATGTGGTGTGCCTTGGATCATGTGCCGTTCCCTTTCTTCTCCAAACTTTTTTCTTCCCATCATTCTGGTACAGGTTGATCTTTGTCTCATCTGTCCATAGAATACTTTTCCAGAACTGAGCTGGCTTCATGAGGTGTTTTTCAGCAAATTTAACTCTGGCCTGTCTATTTTTGGAATTGATGAATGGTTTGCATCTAGATGTGAACCCTTTGTATTTACTTTCATGGAGTCTTCTCTTTACTGTTGACTTAGAGACAGATACACCTACTTCACTGAGAGTGTTCTGGACTTCAGTTGATGTTGTGAATGGGTTCTTCTTCACCAAAGAAAGTATACGGCGATCATCCACCACTGTTGTCATCCGTGGACGCCCAGGCCTTTTTGAGTTCCCAAGCTCACCAGTCAATTCCTTTTTTCTCAGAATGTACCCGACTGTTGATTTTGCTACTCCAAGCATGTCTGCTATCTCTCTGATGGATTTTTTCTTTTTTTTCAGCCTCAGGATGTTCTGCTTCACCTCAATTGAGAGTTCCTTAGACCGCATGTTGTCTGGTCACAGCAACAGCTTCCAAATGCAAAACCACACACCTGTAATCAACCCCAGACCTTTTAACTACTTCATTGATTACAGGTTAACGAGGGAGACGCCTTCAGAGTTAATTGCAGCCCTTAGAGTCCCTTGTCCAATTACTTTTGGTCCCTTGAAAAAGAGGAGGCTATGCATTACAGAGCTATGATTCCTAAACCCTTTCTCCGATTTGGATGTGAAAACTCTCATATTGCAGCTGGGAGTGTGCACTTTCAGCCCATATTATATATATAATTGTATTTCTGAACATGTTTTTGTAAACAGCTAAAATAACAAAACTTGTGTCACTGTCCAAATATTTCTGGCCCTGACTGTAAATGTATGTTTGTGATACTCAATGCTTCTCATTAGTACTGTGGTTCCTGTATGGTCAAAAAGTCTGATAAATACTAATAACAACTCCCAGCATTTTCTTACAATTGTTAAGGACTTACTGGGAGTTGTTAATGCATGTGATACAAATGTATATGTGGATATGACATTACAATATATTGTTGTAGTAAACTTGGTGCTGTAGTCATATATTGGTGGTTCTGGTGATATATTGCTTTACTGATGAGGGTGCTAGTGATGTATTACTGTACTGCTGGTGGTTCTGGTGATGTATTTATAAACCGTTTACTGATTCTGATCCTGTACACATGTAGCAAGCCATAATTTGTAAAATTACATGACCACAAGGGTTTCTATATCAGTATTTATGTTAATAGCATTAAAGGGGTTGTCCAGGTTTGTGATGAAAGTCTCTGTGACTGCAGACTTCTGAATCCTCACACGGCACACTGTCAGGACTCTCAGATGCCAGCAGTGAGAGCTTCAAAGCACTAACCACAAGTATAATCACAATTCACTTATATTGAGTGAGGCTGCACACGTCTAATTTGAATGTGGCCAGAAGTAGGCAAATCACATACTTGCGGTCCTCTGAATACTTGCTCATGGCATGGGAAAATCATGACAGCGTGCAGTCCTCAAGCTGTGAGAATTCAGTCTGAAGTCATATAGAATAACTGCAAATTTTTATTGTGGACCTGGACAACCCTTTTAATAATAAAATTAAGCCCTGTAGCATGCCCAATCCTAACAACCTGTAATATACTCAATGTAAGGATTTAGCTCTGCTTGCCAATTCCAGAAGTGGTCAAATGACCACTTGCAGGTAATTTTCATACTTCCAGTCACAATTAGCTTCTGTTTATGGGCTGTAGTATTTCACTGAACATTGAGAGAATCAGGAAGAGCAGCTCATCGGCACATGGCAAGTGTGATAATGGCGTATGAGCGGTTACATGACGACTACTCAAACCGCATAAGCCGTGTATAGGAGGGGGCGCCAAACTGAATGATCCACCTCTGATACTGTATATGGTATACCGCGCACAGACATCAGCTGTTATGTACTACTCCGGAGATAATACAATAGAGAACACATTGTTATTTTTAGCAACCATTGCTGCCAGTGAGAACTTTCCTTTTCTGCATTTTTACTATTTCTTGACTGTTTTAACATTAGGATCAATAAAAAATGTCAGTAACTCTACTTTCTGTGTATATGTGACGGCTGTGAGTGATCCTGGACTGTGTGTGTATTGTAGTACTGTAAATATGAATGTGGCAGAACAGGATACGATCCATGCTCTCTGGATTTATATCTAAATGCTACAGTTCGCGCTCTACTGTTATGGCTAAAAATGTTAACGTTATTGGGCCCCACCAGATTTTCTGCCCAGGGGCCCCCACCAACCTTAATCTGGCCCTGCGTACATAACGTACTAGAAGGAGTTCATATAAGCACACTTGGAGTATTGTGTGCAATTTTGGGTGCCGGTGCTCAAGAAAGACATTACTGAACTTGAAAGGGTTCAGAGGCGGGCTACTAAAATAATAAATGGAGTGGGTGCATTACAATACACGGAAAGGTTATCAAAATTAGGTCTATTTACTCTAGAAAAGAGAAGACTTAGGGGAGACCTAATAAATATGTACAAATATATCAGAGGGCAATACAGAGATCTCTCCCATGATCTGTTTGTACCAAGGACTATGACAAGAACAAGGGGGCATTCTCTTTGATTGGAGGAAAGAAAATTCCTACATCAGCATAGAAGAGGGTTCTTCACGGTAAGAGCAGTGAGGCTCTGGAACTCTCTTCCTGAGGAAGTGGTGATGGCCACTCACTGAATGAATTTAAGAGAGGAATGGATGCTTTTCTTGATAGCAAAAGTATAGAAGGTTATAAATAGCATAATCTTACAGGTAGATAGAAGAGAGACCAAGATTATTAGAGGAATGGGTGGGCTGCAACACCAAGACAGGTTATTAAACTAATCACAATGTATAAATATATGAGGGGACAGTACAGAGACCTTTCCAAAGATCTCTTTACACCTAGGCCTGCGACTGGAACACGGGGGCATCCGCTACGTCTTGAGGAAAGAAGGTTTAATCATAATCACAGACGAGGATTCTTTACTGTACGAGCAGTGAGACTATGGAACTCTCTGCCGCATGATGTTGTAATGAGTGATTCCCTACTAACATTTAAGCAGAGCCTGGACGCCTTTCTTGAAAAATATAATATTACCAGTTATGTATATTAGATTTTATGACAGGGTGTTGATCCAGGGAACTAATCTGATTGCCGGATGTGGAGTCAGGAAGGAAATTTTTTTCCCATTGGAGCTTATTTGACACATTGGGTTTTTTTTGCCTTCCTCTGGATCAACATGTTAGGCTACGGGTTGAACTAGATGGACTTAAGGCTACTTTACACGGTACGACCGATTGTGCGATTTCACAATCGATCGTACCCGCCCCCGTCCTTTTTGCGTCACGGGCAAATCGCTGCCCGTGTCGCACAAAGTTAGTAACCCCCGTCACACATACTTACCTCTCGTGCGACCTCGCTGTGGGCGGCGAACGTCCACTTCCTGGAGTGGGAGGGACGTTCGGCGTCACAGCGACGTCACACGGCTGCCGGCCAATAGAAGCGGAGGGGCGGAGATGAACGGGACGTAAACATCCCGCCCACCTCCTTCCTTCCACATAGAGCCGGCGGCGGCCGCGGGAGGCAGGTGAGCTGCTCATCGTTCCCGTGGTGTCACACGGAGCGGCGTGTGCTACCACGGAAACGATGGTCAACTAAATTAAACGATATTATGGAACCTAGCGAGCAGTACCCGACTCACGATTTGTGAGCGATACTGCGTCGCTAGGAGGTGTCACACAGGCCGGCATCGCCAGCGATGCCGGATGTGCGTCACAAAAACCGTGACCCCGACGAGCTATTGCACGATAGATTGTCTGGTGTAAAGCAGCCTTTAGAGTCTCCCTTCAACCTTAAAACTATGAAACTATGAAGCACAAAAAGCAATATGGGTGAACATTAAAATTTCTTTTTGTATAAGGGCCCTAAACAGACCCAGTTAGAACCCACGGAGGTGGTGGTCCGCCTGCGGGTTTTAATGTTGTGTAAATACAGATGAAGCCGCTCAGGAAGCAATGAAGAAAAATCCATGGAGGAATGTAATTAATGAACATTTCTTCAGTTTTAAAAACAAAAAGGAATGTTGAAATAATTAATTTTATTAGAATTAAATAATATTAGTTATTGGTGGGGAGTGTTGATGTGCACCATATATTTGTATTCCTTAGTATAGTGATTCTAGCTGTGAAGGTTCAGAAAGCGAGTGCCAGAGCAAAGCAGGAGTGCGCATGCGTGAGGGGTAACAGGAGTTCAGGTCCGTGGGAGAGAACCACACCGCGCATTCGTGGGGGTTAAAAGACTTCAGACCGTGGGAATTACCTCACTGCGTCTGTGCAGTTTATGGAAAGTTCACAAGCTTCAAACAAGAAGCCCTCCTGCATGACTACAGTGCGAAGGACAGTGCCGGAATAACCACACACAGGACCCCATAATCATGCACCCCTTCCCTCAATTAGAAACAGGAGTCATTAACATCAATCATATACAATTTATAGTTATATAAATGTATAAATATAAACATTATTAAAATGAAACATATTTAAAAGTCGGGACCTGAATTAAGATAATATAAAATTATTATAATATAAATACGATAATATAAAAACAAGAAATCTATTAAATTGAATACAAATATATTGATAAAATGATATTTATAAAACAGATCTGTCACCTCATTTAAACCTATAGGCTTCAAAGTGTTTAATTTGTATATCCAGAATGTTTCTTTTGTATTTAATACCTCCAATCTATTAGGGGTATTAGGAGGGATCTGTTCGATGGGGTCACCCTTAAAGCCATATTTTTATTATGCACTACCGTACAATGCCTAGAGAGTCCATGTAGTAAAAAAAAACTTGCCTGTGGGAATGAAGTCTGTTGTGGAGTGTCTGAGAGCTCCTGCCCACATACTGTTTATTACACTCGCATGGAGTGTTCGAGAGGTCCTGCCCACATACTGTTTATTACACTCACATTCTATCAGGTATACAATAAAATCAGACTGGCATCTGAGATGGCCCTTTATCAGAAAATCTTCCAAACTAGAGGAAGAGCAGAAGGATTTCCTCTTATGTTGGATGTTGGATTGACTTACAGCATAAGCAGTTTTTTTTCAAAGCATCAATATGAGCTGCTTGCAACACAGAGTTCACTGTACCCGTGGGACTTCTCAACTTGCTGGGGGCTACAATATTTCTCAGGGTAGGGGCCCTTCTAAAAGTGATACCCAGATGAGTAGGCATAACGTCCTTTAAAATAGTATCATTTGATAATATGTTCCAATATTTTTCCAAAACTTTTCTAATAAAAACACTGTCATTACTGTATGTGGTAATGAAATTAGGCGTGAAATCATGCGAATTACTGGATTCAAAAGTAGCAGTTCTGGATTTAAATTACCTTGGCTTATCTGTTACCTTACCTGGTAAGACCCTATTCTGCGCTTCTATCCACAGTATTTCCTACGTACACTGTGATGGTCAGGCACAGACTGAGTGAGTCGTGTGATGAGCTGTGAATGAACTGAGGTGAGATCACTGAAGTCACCTGAGGTCAAGTTACCTGCGGTCAAAAGTGGAGGACCGTGGGAACCTCCAGCTGTGGCAGCAACTAACCTAATTGACGTAACCACTGATCTCTGCTCAGTGTCTGCCTGAATCTCAAAGCAGGTAGTCATGTGCCATGATCACTCGCTGTGACTTTACATGTAGCAGAGCTGGAATCGTTGTCTGACCTTGTCTGGATTATGTTGGACTTGCACAGGTGTTTTGGGGATTAATAAAGTAGTAAAAAGAGGGTAAAAGAGGGTATCCACTACATACACATCATGCACCCACGGCTCCGCTACATAGAGATCATATATACACAGCTCTGCTACGTAGACGTTGTACATACATAGCACTGTTCCATACACATCATAAACATACGGCTCTGCTCCATATACGTCATACACACATTTTCAGCAACTTGTGATCAAGATCGATCAGGTCCAAACGTCTTTATTTTAAAGTTGCTCAACAAATCTTCTCCTCACCTGAACTTATCAATAAAGAATGCAATTAAGCAAAGATTGAAATAAGAGTGTGAACGGGTCACATACATACACAACAGGGGTCACATACATACGCAACAATGGTTTACTATAACCGTCCACTGGCACCACGCCTCATCGAGTGTGTGCACGCCAAAATAGGACTACACTGAGGAGCTGATCATGTGACCCCTGACTCCTCCCCTCCATGTGACATCATCACAGGTCCTGTAAGCACAGAGCAGCCATATATCTAGTGTGCGGCTCTGCAGGTGGAGGTAGGTGCAGGGTATTATATATCTAGTGTGCGGCTCTGCAGGTGGAGGTAGGTGCAGGGTATTATATATCTAGTGTGCGGCTCTGCAGGTGGAGGTAGGTGCAGGGTATTATATATCTAGTGTGCGGCTCTGCAGGTGGAGGTAGGTGCAGGGTATTATATATCTAGTGTGCGGCTCTGCAGGTGGAGGTAGGTGCAGGGTATTATATATCTAGTGTGCGGCTCTGCAGGTGGAGGTAGGTGCAGGGTATTATATATCTAGTGTGCGGCTCTGCAGGAGGAGGTAGGTGCAGGGTATTATATATCTAGTGTGCGGCTCTGCAGGGGGAGGTAGGTGCAGGGTATTATATATCTAGTGTGCGGCTCTGCAGGTGGAGGTAGGTGCAGGGTATTATATATCTAGTGTGCGGCTCTGCAGGTGGAGGTAGGTGCAGGGTATTATATATCTAGTGTGCGGCTCTGCAGGTGGAGGTAGGTGCAGGGTATTATATATCTAGTGTGCGGCTCTGCAGGTGGAGGTGTGTGGAGATTCCCCATTACTGGGGCAGGCGGCATTAACCCCTTCAGCTCTGAGACTTTCTTGGTGTTTTTCTCTCGCTGATTTCTATGAATCGTGAGGTTTTTATTCCTTTTCCTCTGATAGATACAGACGCCCCAACTATGAGAGGCCGGAAGTGAGGAAACCCGTCTGCCCTCAGTCCTCGGCCCCTTTCTGCCCTCAGTCCTCGGCCCCTTTCTACCCTCAGTCCTCGGCCCCTTTCTGCCCTCAGTCCTCGGCCCCTTTCTACCCTCAGTCCTCGGCCCCTTTCTGCCCTCAGTCCTCGGCCCCTTTCTACCCTCAGTCCTCGGCCCCTTTCTGCCCTCAGTCCTCGGCCCCTTTCTACCCTCAGTCCTCGGCCCCTTTCTACCCTCAGTCCTCGGCCCCTTTCTGCCCTCAGTCCTCGGCCCCTTTCTGCCTTCAGTCCTCGGCCCCTTTCTGCCCTCAGCCCCTTTCTGCCCTCAGTCCTCGGCATCTTTCTGCCCTCAGTCCTTGGCCCCTTTCTACCCTCAGTCCTCGGCTTCTTTCTGCCCTCAGTCCTTGGCCCCTTTCTTCCCTCGGTCCCTTTCTGCCTTCTGTTCTCAGACCCTTTCTGCCTTCTGTTCTCAGACCCTTTCTGCCTTCTGTCCTTGGACCCTTTCTGCCCTCGGTCCTCGGCCCCTTTCTGCCTTCGGACCCTTTCTGCCCCCACATAGTATAATGTTCCCCCAGAATGTTCTCATTATGTTTCCCCTTATTATCTCCAGTAATTGTATTATTACAGCGGATTCTTTATGATGTTACATCGTCATCTTCTCCCCATTCAGGTCCCTACAATATCGGATCCTCTCAGTGGAGATCTTATATATAAGAGAATTCTCCTGATTGCCCCGTGAAGGATGGATATGGACAGGGACAAGATGGCGGAGAGGATATTACACCTCACCCTAGAGATCCTCTTCCGGCTTACTGGAGAGGTGAGAGATTCTGATGACGTCACATTACATCATTCTTATCTATGGGAATAACAGATGGACAGAACTGGAGAGGTGAGGACTCTGGAAATGTCTGGAGTGAGATTTATTACTGTGTCTCTCCATAACCAGGATTACACAGTAGTGAAGAAGACCTCTACTGAGCCCTGTCAGGCCCCTGTGTCTGAGGGATGGAGAAGACCCCTGAGCCCAATCACGGGGCCTCCACCTCACCCCCCGATACATGAGGACATCAATGACCAGAAGATCCTAGAATTCACCTACAAGATGATTGAGCTGCTGACTGGAGAGGTGACACTGCTGGGAATGCTGGGACATTATACAGTAACGCTATGAAGGGATCGGGGGGTGACGGTATCATTGTATGTGTCAGGTTCCTATAAGGTGTCAGGACGTCACCGTCTATTTCTCCATGGAGGAGTGGGAGTATTTAGAAGTACACAAAGATCTGTACAAGGACGTCATGATGGAGGTTCCCCGGTCCCTCACATCACCAGGTAATAGACAGGACTAAATACAAACGGCCTATAATTATCTGTATGTAAGGAATGAATTCAGTCCCTGTATGTGTCTCCTCCAGTTCTATACAGTAAGAGGACAACACCAGAGAGATGTCCCCGTCCTCTTCTCCCACAGGACTGTAAACAAGAAGATCCCGATGTTCCTCAGGATCATCAGGTAGATGGAGAGAAGGAGCCATGAAATCTCTCTATGATGTGTAGACGGCTGTGAAGGTCTTGTGCTCAGTCTTGTTTTATCCTCCAGTATTATATGTGTTACTAGATGGTGGCCCGATTCTAACGCATCGGGTATTCTAGAATTTATTGTGTAGTTAATATATGATTTTTGTTATATATATAGATGTTGTGTGTAGTTGCCAAGTGTTTATGTAGGGCGCTGTAAATGTTCTGGGTGTTGCCTGGGTGTGGGGGGGTGTGAGAGCGGTGTTTGTGTGTTGCGTTGTTTGTGGAGCGCTGTGTGTCTGCAGCGTTGTGAAAGTGGTGCTGTGTGTGTTGGGCGGTTTGTGTGTGGGTGTTTGTGGGGTGCATGTGTGTGTTTTGGGGTGAGGTATGTTTTGTGCATTGTGTATGTGTTGCGCAGTGTGTGTGTATATTTGTCTTTGTGTGTCGCGGTGTTTATGTGTGCGTGGTGTTTTATGTGTTGGATGTTGTGTATGTGCGGCGTTGTCTGTGTGTGTGGGTGTGGTGTGTTGTGCAGTGCGTGTGTGGCGGTGTGTGTGTTTTGGGGTAGGTGTGCACCCCCATCGTGCTCCATCCCCCATGCTGCGCACCCCCCATCGTGCTCCATCCCCCATGCTACGCACCCCTCATAGAGGAGTATAATAGGAGGAGTATAATAGGAGGAGTATAATAGGAGGAGTATAATAGGAGTAGTCCTGGGGGGAGAGGAGGATAATAGGAGGAGTAGTCCTGGAGGTGAGGGGAGAGGAGTATAATACAGGAGGAGTAGTCCTGGAGGTGAGGGGAGAGGAGTATAATACAGGAGGAGTAGTCCTGGAGGTGAGGAGTATAATAGGAGGAGTAGTTCTGGGGGTAGAGGAGTATGATAGGAGGAGTAGTCCTGGGGGGAGAGGAGTATAATAGGAGGAGTAGTAGTCCTGGAGGTGAGGGGAGAGGAGTATAATAGGAGGAGTAGTCCTGGGTGAGAGGAGTATAATAGGAGGAGGAGTCCTGGAGGTGAGGGGAGAGGAGTATAATAGGAGTAGTAGTCCTGGGTGAGAGGAGTATAATAGGAGGAGGAGTCCTGGAGGTGAGGGGAGAGGAGTATAATAGGAGGAGTAGTCCAGGGGAGAGAGGAGTATAATAGGAGGAGTAGTCCTGGGGGGAGAGGAGTATAATAGGAGGAGTAGACCTGGGGGGAGAGGAGTATAATAGGAGGAGGAGTTCTGGGAGAGAGGATTATAATAGGTGGAGTAGTCCTGGGGGGAGGTGTATAGGTGCCCAATGTATGTGGGGGGCTGAGCCGAGCGACCAATGTGTGCGGGGGGCTGAGCCGAGTGGCCAATGTATTCGGGGGGGGCTCTGTGGGGCCCCGAGGTTCGGTGTCGGTGCAGCTGTGCATTACCTTCAGGGACTCCACGCGGCTGGATCTTGTCACAGGTAGGAAATCTTCTATTTTGATTGTCGTGACGCCACTCTCAGAATTGCGGTCAGTGGAGACCGCCACTGCAGATTAAGGGTGCCTGGGGCTGATAGTGAGTGCAGTCAGTTGTAATAGCCTCCTGAGAGTGAGGCATGCCCCAGGGCCCCGTGTAGGTGTGTGGAACTACAAGTCGCAGAATGACTCACACGCACAAGCAGGATGTCTTTCAGGGGTTTTACTCACTGATGGTGGCAGGGTGAGTAACCCGGGCGTAGCTGGGATGAACCAGGCTGGAACCAGGTGTCCTTCAGGCTGACTGATGAGGGTGGCTACCGACTCGCCTTCCTTAGCCCTTTGCGTTTTGGGGTAACCCCTGCTTGAAGCCCTGCTGGGGTCGCCCAGGGAAGTTGCTGGTGCCTCTCTCCCCTTCTTTTTGGCCCGTTTGCTTGTAGCCTGGACCAGGTCACTCCGGCTGCTTGCCTCCTGTGAGCTATGGGCCCTCACTTTGCTACGTGGCTGCGGACTCTGTGGTGTTGTCTTGGGGGTGTAAAGTGCCCCCTCATGCAGGTTTGGCAAAGGACAAGTGGATCTATCCCTGCACTGGGACCTGCTACCCGTTTGGGCCTGGTATCTCCCTGACAGTCTCCTTACTTTCCACTCCGTTGCTCTCTCTTTAGCTGTATGTGGATTTCGGGCAGCACTACCAGGTGACCGTTCTCCCCCGTCGGTAGTCACTGCGCGGACGCTGTTATACTGCAACAGCTCCAGGGTCTGCTCCTCACGTCTGCTCTCCCTGAGCTGCACACTAAAACTGCTTCGGCTCACTCTTCCCTCCTCTCCTGTTCTTGCCTACGTCACCTAGCAACCAGGCTCTCTACCACACCCCTTGAGTGGAGATGGAGGCTTCGCCCCCTCCTGGGATCCCCAGGGGTCCTCCCAAAGGTAAATGTGTGAGACCTGATCACTATGCGCCTGTGTAGTCACACCTCGGTCAGCCTTCTGGATTACCTGTTTTGTACTGTCCCCAGCATGGGTGCAGTACTCAGTGGTGCCTGACCAGGTCAGGGGCGCCACATTCCCCCTTAGTTATCACCAGCACGTCCTCGGGCTGCAAGACAACATTTTAAAATGCGTAAAACAGTAAAACATAAAACATTTTAAAACCATCAGGTACCATACATCACCACCCTCCACCCACAAGTCCGTTAACCCACCCTAAACCCTCTCAGGCGGCAGGTCACCGGTTTCTTTTGGTAACCAGGTCTGGGCCATCAGCTTCCCCAGACCTTTCTTCCCATCTGCCTCTCCCGTTGGCCGCGCCTTCAGCCACTTCTGGCAGGATGTAGAGGCGGCTTTCATGGTCTGGTGGTTTCAGGGTATACCTGGCCTGGTGGAGCCGCGCCTTCAGCCTCTTCTGGCAGGATGCAGAGGCGGCCTCCACAGTTGGTGCTGACCAGGTACCCTCTTTGTGGTGGAGAGCCAGGCCCCATAAACAGGCGTGCTCTCTGGTTGCAGGCGAGCCAGGCCCCTAAACAGGCTGGCTCTGGTGGTGGTACCTCTGGGGTAACTATTTACACTGCGAGAGTTTGTGGCTATAGCCAGTTCATAGCCTTAAGGTTCAATTTTCAAAGTGCAAAAAGAGGTTTCTCACATTAGTTCATGTGGGCACATTTCTTGAACATGTAAACGTTGCAAAACTTGTCAAAACTTGTAACTTCTGTACTTTACTTTACTTTACATGAACTTTGCTCCTTCTTCCTTCTCACCAGGGCTTGGGCCTGTAGGGCTGCGGCACCTGTTGCTTTCTCCATCTCTGTCATCATCTGTAGTGGTCTCATCAATGGGTTCTTTGTCTTTTCTGTAGGGATTTCTGGGACATGGTGTAACATCTAGTGCGTACCATCCACGTTCTCCTTGGTGCTTTGTGAATTCTACCGAGTCTCCTATCTGTAGGTTTCTTCCTGGATGTCCTCTAGGTAAATGTGCTCTTACATCCCTTCTGTTCACAAAAATGCCCTCCTTTACACCAGGTGCTACTATAAAGCCATATCCAGACCTTAGATTGAAGTCTTCTACAACTCCTCGACAAAGTGGGCCTCTGACCTGCGATTTGGCCCTTCTCAAGGTCCGCTTTTCCTCTAAGTCTCTGGCCGTGACCTCGTCCTTCTCCTCGGGAGACTGCTGTGCAGGTGGATCCCTTGTCCTGCTGCGGCGCCGTGTCCTGCGGGCTGGGTCCGGCCTGGCTGCTATCTCACCGCTTGCAGGCTCCCAGGTGATGTATCTGGACAGATCTTCCTCAGCGGAGGATGTCGGTTCCTCTTCATCCCAGCGGGAGTACGGCAGCATCTCTGGCTCTTGGACTGGTGCTGCATCCACTGCTGATGGCTCTGGAGTCAGCTTCTCAGCTTCCTGGCCTCCCCTCCCCCTTAGTTCTTCTGGGCACTCCTCTTGTGGCAGCGCTAGGGATGGATTTTCATCAGCAGGCCAGGGCGGGGGACTCTTTGGCATGAATGTTGCAGGAGTCTTCCTGTGAGTATGCGGAGGGAGCAGATACCGGTCCACCATCTCCTTTGGGAAGTGGGCCTCTAGATCAGCCTTCAGCTTCCAGTATTCGGGGTCCTCCCCCAGCAGGGACTTCCTAGCAGGGACTTCCTTGGGCTGGGGAGCGGTGTCTGCTCTGGCCTGGCAGGCCGGGGTAAATAATTCTACAGTCTTGTCTTGGCGGGCCGAGCTGGGCGTTGCCGCAGCGACCTGGGTCAGCGTCGCTGTTGCGGCCGGTTCTTGGCGGGCCGGGCTGGACGTCGCTGCAGCGATCTGGGCTTGGCGGGCCGCACCTGGCGTGGCTGCGGCCTGGTTCAGCACCTCACTTGCGGCGCGGACGAGCGTCGCTGCTGCGGTGGGGTCTTGGCGGGCCGGGCCTAGCATGGCGGCGGCCTGGGTCAGCGTCACACCTGCGGCGTGGAGGAGGGTCGCGGTGGCAGCCGGATCTTTGCGGGCCGGGCAGGGCATCGCTGCGGCGGCCTGGATTGGCGTCGCAGCTGCGATGGGATCTGTGCGGGCCGGGCTGGGCGCTTCTGCGGCCTGGATTGGCGTCGCAGTTGCGATGGGATCTGTGCAGGCCGGGCTGGGCGTCGCTGCGGCGGCCTGGACTTGGCGGGCCGAGCCTGGCGTGGCTACGGCCTGGGTTGGAGTCGCTGCAGGGACCGGATCTGGGCGGGCCGGGCAGGGCATCGCTGCGGCAGCCTGGGCTTGGCGGGCCGGGCTGGGCGTCGCTGCGGCGGCCTGGATTGGCGTCGCAGCTGCGATGAGATCTGTGCGGGCCGGGCTGGGCGCTTCTGCGGCCTGATTCAGCGTTGCCGCGCCGGGCATCTCTCCAGGGACCGCGGGCATGGCAGCAGGGGTCGGGGCACTCGCACTGGCAGGGGCAACACAGGACTCACCCATCGGTAGCATCATCGGGGTCTGAGTCGTCGCCGCTCGGTCTGGCACTCGTCGTGCGGTTCCCCTCTCATAGGCCTCAACTGCCTCAGCGATTTCCTTCAGCTCCACACGTCCCTCTCGGATCTGCTGCACGATCCTCGCTTCCAGTCGGTTACTGAACTGGGCAAGCTCCCAGGACCACCAGGCAGCGGAACCCGGCTCTGGGCTCCTATCTTCAGACGCCATCTTCGCCGCGTCGTCGCTGCTCTGCAGATCTTTTCTCAGCAGCAGGCCTCCGACTCTACCTTGCAGCCTCAGTGCCAGTTCCTTCACTGCCTGGAACTCTTCACCCAACAGCAGGCTTATCAGTTTCTGCTCTGCCTTGTCCAGCAGCAGGCTTCTGGCTCCCTTTCTTTCCCGACGTCTCTGAACGCCTCCGCTCCCATCACTTGCGAGACCAGGACTCTTCAGGGGATCTCTGGGTAGCCACACCTCTTCGTGGGCGGTAACTTCTCCCAGCGCGGGCTGCTGTTGTTTTTCAGCGCGCTTTTCATGGTGGCAATATGGCGGCGCTTCCAATTTTCCAAGCGGACCGCCCAGGCACATGGTCACCTGTCTGAACAGGTCTAGTCCTTATCCTGTTCGTGACGCCAGATTTGTGGGGCCCCGAGGTTCGGTGTCGGTGCAGCTGTGCATTACCTTCAGGGACTCCACGCGGCTGGATCTTGTCACAGGTAGGAAATCTTCTATTTTGATTGTCGTGACGCCACTCTCAGAATTGCGGTCAGTGGAGACCGCCACTGCAGATTAAGGGTGCCTGGGGCTGATAGTGAGTGCAGTCAGTTGTAATAGCCTCCTGAGAGTGAGGCATGCCCCAGGGCCCCGTGTAGGTGTGTGGAACTACAAGTCGCAGAATGACTCACACGCACAAGCAGGATGTCTTTCAGGGGTTTTACTCACTGATGGTGGCAGGGTGAGTAACCCGGGCGTAGCTGGGATGAACCAGGCTGGAACCAGGTGTCCTTCAGGCTGACTGATGAGGGTGGCTACCGACTCGCCTTCCTTAGCCCTTTGCGTTTTGGGGTAACCCCTGCTTGAAGCCCTGCTGGGGTCGCCCAGGGAAGTTGCTGGTGCCTCTCTCCCCTTCTTTTTGGCCCGTTTGCTTGTAGCCTGGACCAGGTCACTCCGGCTGCTTGCCTCCTGTGAGCTATGGGCCCTCACTTTGCTACGTGGCTGCGGACTCTGTGGTGTTGTCTTGGGGGTGTAAAGTGCCCCCTCATGCAGGTTTGGCAAAGGACAAGTGGATCTATCCCTGCACTGGGACCTGCTACCCGTTTGGGCCTGGTATCTCCCTGACAGTCTCCTTACTTTCCACTCCGTTGCTCTCTCTTTAGCTGTATGTGGATTTCGGGCAGCACTACCAGGTGACCGTTCTCCCCCGTCGGTAGTCACTGCGCGGACGCTGTTATACTGCAACAGCTCCAGGGTCTGCTCCTCACGTCTGCTCTCCCTGAGCTGCACACTAAAACTGCTTCGGCTCACTCTTCCCTCCTCTCCTGTTCTTGCCTACGTCACCTAGCAACCAGGCTCTCTACCACACCCCTTGAGTGGAGATGGAGGCTTCGCCCCCTCCTGGGATCCCCAGGGGTCCTCCCAAAGGTAAATGTGTGAGACCTGATCACTATGCGCCTGTGTAGTCACACCTCGGTCAGCCTTCTGGATTACCTGTTTTGTACTGTCCCCAGCATGGGTGCAGTACTCAGTGGTGCCTGACCAGGTCAGGGGCGCCACAGCTCCATGTGGCATCCTCTCCCCTGCAGCGTCCATGTGGCCTCCTCTCCCCTGCAGCGTCCATGTGGCCTCCTCTCCCCTGCAGCGTCCATGTGGCCTCCTCTCCCCTGCAGCGTCCATGTGGCCTCCTCTCCCCTGCAGCGTCCATGTGGCCTCCTCTCCCCTGCAGCGTCAATGTGGCCTCCTCTCCCCTGCAGCGTCCATGTGGCCTCCTCCTAGCCTGCAGGGTCCATGTGGCCTCCTCCTGGCCTGCAGGGTCCATGTGGCCTCTTCCTGTCCTGCAGGGTCCATGTGGCCTCTTCCTGGCCTGCAGGGTCCATGTGGCCTCCTCTCCCCTGCAGCGTCCATGTGGCCTCCTCTCCCCTGCAGCGTCCATGTGGCCTCCTCCTAGCCTGCAGGCTCCATGTGGCCTCCTCCTGGCCTGCAGGGTCCATGTGGCCTCTTCCTGTCCTGCAGGGTCCATGTGGCCTCTTCCTGTCCTGCAGGGTCCATGTGGCCTCTTCCTGGCCTGCAGGGTCCATGTGGCCTCTTCCTGGCCTGCAGGGTCCATGTGGCCTCCTCCTGGCCTGCAGGGTCCATGTGGCCTCTTCCTGTCCTGCAGGGTCCATGTGGCCTCTTCCTGGCCTGCAGGGTCCAAGTGGCCTCCTCCTGGCCTGCAGGGTCCATGTGGCCTCCTCCTGGCCTGCAGGGTCCATGTGGCCTCCTCCTGGCCTGCAGGGTCCATGTGGCCTCCTCCTGGCCTGCAGGGTCCATGTGGCCTCCTCCTGGCCTGCAGGGTCCATGTGGCCTCCTCCTGGCCTGCAGGGTCCATGTGGCCTCCTCCTGGCCTGCAGGGTCCATGTGGCCTCCTCCTGGCCTGCAGGGTCCATGTGGCCTCCTCCTGGCCTGCAGGGTCCATGGGGCCTCCTCCTGGCCTGCAGGGTCCATGGGGCCTCCTCCTGCCCTGCATAGTCGCATCTTCGGCTCACAGAGCGCTTACCCGCTCCAAGTGCCGGCAGCCTCTTCTCCGTCTTCCTCCGCGGCACTCTGCACACTGACAGGCGGCAATATTTTGAGGTAATCTCACCATGCTCCCGTGACCTCTGCAGTGTCATCACGCCGCCAGATGCTGGGTCAGAGAGAAAACTGGCTCCACTGAACCTGGAAGTGTGGCTTGCACGGAGGTACGGGGATTCATTTGTATCGGCATCTTAAAGACGCCGATACAAATGAATACAGGGAACTGGATCGCCGACGCTGATTGTTGCCGGTTCGGCGCACCGGTTGTTATTTTAACAACCGGTTTGCCCGAACCAGACAGAACCAGCTGAATCCCACCCCTGGGCTGAGGCGAGCGGCCAATGTATGTGGGGGGCGGGGCTGAGGCAAGCGGCCAATGTGTGCTGAGGGCGGGGCTGAGGCAAGCGGCCAATGTGTGCGGGGGGCAGGGCTTAGCCGAGCGGCCAATGTGTGTGGGGAGCTGAGGCGAGCGGCCAATGCGCCGGTTGTCACTGTAATGATGTCATTTTGGAGCAAGACAGACAGAATAAGGCAATTATATATATAGATACTTGTGTAATGAGAGCGGTGGAGGTGGCAGGATTAGAGCTTATCATAGATGGGACTTCTCCATCTGTCTGTGACTTTTTTACAATATTTGTTTCAGGGTGAAGATCTGCCCCATATTAATACTACAGAGACATATGTGAGGGGTGATGAGCGGAGTAAAGAGGAGATTCCTACAGATAACCGCCCAGGTGAGTAGTGACCACTAAATGCAGAGAAGTCACAGATTCTTCTCAGTCACCGGCTGTGGCTGCTTTTTCAGGGTTGTAGTCCGGCCATATCAAATGGTCACCATTCTGCTGCTAGACCACCACATGTTCCTCCACCCAAAACTGCCCCCATTATTTTGAGCATTGGACGACCTTCTGTTGGAGTGAGACTTGTATCAGCCAGATCTTACAGGTAGAATCCACCCTATCCCCTGAAATTAGTGTACCGCCCCGCGCTCGGCTGCAGCCGAGCCGCTCGGATCCGGGCTCGTTGGTGGGTGGCTCAAGCGCCTCCGGACCCGGGGGTCACTTCGCTCTGAAAGTGTGCTGGCGCTACTTAGGGGGGAGGTAGGTAGGTGCACGGCCGGAGCCGTGTTTAAGTTCGTGACGCCACCCACGGGTTGTGGTGAAGGTGGACACCACCACTGCAGTTACGGGGCACCCGGGGGAGATGGTTATGCAGCAAGATGTTAACCCCTCCGTGGACAGGGATGATGGCCCCGGGACCCGTTGGGGGAGAGTAGCTGGGCGGTGCAGGGCGGTGCGCGGCCGGATGGCACTGTTATACTCACTGGTATTGACACACACAAGTCTCTGATGAACAAAGTTGATGGTGGTCGGTGCCCGCAGCCAGCTGCGTCTGGTCCCCCATCCGGTTTGGTGGTCTTTGCCTTTCTCCTGCACCATGTAGTGTATGTGTAGACTGCCTGTGCTTCAGCAACGGGAGTCCGCTCCCCGGCTTTGTATATGTCAGAGGAGCCCGTTTGCCCGCAGACGCTGGCCCGTGGGATCTCTCTGCCTGTGCGGTGGCTTTCTATCCCCCTCGGTGGGCTGTTGTCTTCAGTCGGGACTTGGGTGGGAAAGGACCTAAGGTGCAGACCGCAATCAGTTGATTAACTCGGTCCAGTGGCTTCTGGACCTCGTTTCAGGGTCTGAGTAACCCCCTTTGTGCTCCGGTTTCCGAGTCGGTTCCCCGGGTCGATACCGGCGGGCCACTACCCTGTCCCGGCCCACCATGGTTCCACCGAGCCGTCTTCCCGGCTCCTGCAGGCTAGGCCACCATCTGCCTCCTAGCCAAAGGTGCCCGGGCTCCAACCCCGGCACCTGTCAGACTTCTTCACTCCTCACTCCACTCACAACTGAACTCAACTTGAACTCACTCTATTTTCCTGCCTCAGGCCCTCGGTGGGCGTGGTCAACCGCCTGGCTCCGCCTCCCTGGTTTGTCCATAAAGCTCTGCGGGAGGTGACTAGGGTTTATGGTTTGGCTGGTATTACCTTATTGGGGGACAGGTGTAATGCGGGGGTCTACCTGTGACTACCTGGCTAGTCCAGGGCGTCACATTAGAAAATCATGGCAAGAAAAATCTAATCTGTATGGTGGACCCCTAAGAGAAAGCGGAGGGTAATGATGCTGGTGACGTCCTAGATTGTTAGTTTGGTGCCGTATTCTCCAGGTGAATAAAGATTGATTGCTCTCAGTGGGAGAAACAAAATAATAATCTTGTAGTTGATGAAGAGACCTCAGTAGTCTGAAAAGCTTGCTTTGTAACAGCATTTATATTAATTTTGTTCTCCATTAATAAGTATCATAACTACAAGATTCTTATTGTTTCTCCACTGAGAGCAATGACTCCATCTTCCTAGAATCTCAGCATCTTATTGATGGATCTTCCTTCTCTCCCTTCTGATGAATGTGCTGATAGGGGCGTTTTTATCGAAACTTGGGCACAGGGTAACTGTAACATATGTAGGGGGTTAGGATTATCCCACAGTGGGTACATAGAGGCCGGGCAGCCCACCCACATGATTTCCAAAATTTAACCTCTTCACGCCATCTTCACATATTTTTCCTTTTTCCCTCCTTTTCTTCCAAGAAGCATAACTTTTTTATTTTTCAGTCAACATAGGCATATCAGGGATTATATTTTTTGCGGGATGAGTTGTACTTTTAAATGGTACTATTCATTTTATCATATAATGTACTGAAAAATGGGAAAAAAATCCCAAGTTCAGTGAAATTGCAAAAAAGTGCAATTACACTTTGTTTTTTATTTACCATGTTCACTATGTGTTCCCATGTTCAGCCTCTGATGGTGAGGATAGGCTTGTGCTGGGAGGTAGCTGCCAGATGATATGCCAGGGAGTCTTTGCACTGTGATAGCTGACCGCAGGGATCGGTGATTGGAGACGGAGAGTCACTGATGTGGTTGGGTGCAGACAGGACGGCTGGTGTAAGCAGGTGTAGCGGATATGGCAGGCACAGCTGGTATAGATAGATACAGCATGTACAGTGGATACTAGAAAACAGACACGTGTTAACATACACAGCATAAGACTCAGCAAGTGGCATGGTAACTGACAACTAGCAACGCGTCTCTAAGGATTGACCACGTTGCCCAGGCACCTCCCATAGGGGGAGGATTACTTAAATACCTATTGCCTCTCAGCCATAGGTTGTGAGGAACTTACGGGTTAGCTGCACGCTGGCCCTTTAAGAATATATGAGCATGAACTAAACTCACTCCAGGGATAGCCTGCACCAAGGAAAGGGTGCTGGACAGTGCGAAGATGCTGGTTACAGCGTTACAAGCTATTTTATAAATTATATCTTTAATATATAAAGCCTAGTGTATGTTTGTGTGTATGTCCGCTAAAGGAATCCGCACCGTTGCATTTACAATCACAAAATTTTGCACAGCCACCTAATTTGATTCAGGGAACGTCATAGACTAAATTTTGAGAGGAAAATTTAACACCACGCTTTACAGTTATTGGCCAAACAAACCCTTCTTACATTAAAGTCAATGGAGCTCAGAGCTGCAGGTCATTAATAGGAGCTGTGATTGGTTGCTATAGGCAACAAAGGACATTCTTAGTATAAGAGTTTGTGTGAGATAATGATTAGTATAAGCAGCTTATGTGTGAGGTAATATGATATTGGCAGAGACACGCACAGACACATACACAGAGACACACAAACACAGAGACAGACAGAGACACACAGAAACTGAGACACAGACACATAGAGACTGATACAGAGACACAGAGACTGATACAGAGACACAGAGAGAGAGAGAGAGACAGAGACACACAGAGCCAGAGACAAAAACAGACAGAGACACAAAGACTCACACACAGAGACAGACAGACAGAGAGACAGAGATACAGAGACACACAGAGATACAGAGACAGACCGAGACACACCCACAGACACCGAGACACACCCACAGACACCGAGACACACCCACAGACACCGAGACACACCCACAGACACCGAGACACACCCACAGACACACACACACAGAGACACACCCAGAGACTGATAGAGACACACGCCCAGAGACAGAGAGACACACTCAGACACACACACATAGAAACAGACATACAGAGACACACACAGACATAGAGAAAGACACACGCAGACACAGAGAAACTTTCCTGGGCAACCGCGGGTACTACAGCTAGTTTATATATATTATTGAAAATAATTTTTATTCTTGGCAGAGGACTGTACCAGGAGATTTGAGGCACAACTGACATCTTCGATTTTTAAAACAGATAACCTTGATATCACACAAAATTTAACTGAAGTGAATGCCTCTGTTCCAGATATACCATCATCTCTTCAAAGCAAAGATCTATCATCTGATTCTCTTAAACAAGTCCTACCTTCTGATTCATCACAGACTATTAAGAAAAATAAATGTCACAAAAGCAGCATTAAAAATCGAAGTGCTCTTGCAGCAAAGAAGCCATTTTCAACTTCAGAATATCAAAAAATTAATAAAAAATTCACCCAGGGCAGAAAAGATTTTCTTCAGAATCTGTTAGTTACGAGAAAGGCCACACAGGGGAGATGCCAATTTCATGTTCAGAATGTGAGAAATGCTTTAACAAAAAATCACATCTTGTTGAACATCAGAGAACTCACACGGGGGAGAAGCCTTTCACATGTTCAGAATGTGAGAAATGCTTTAGCAAAAAATCATATCTTGTTTTACATCAGAGAACTCACACGGGGGAGAAGCCATATTCATGTTCAGAATGTGGAAAATGCTTTAACCAAAAATCAAGTCTTATTACACATCAGAGAACTCACAAAGAGGAGAAGCCTTTTTCATGTTCAGAATGTGGGAGATGTTTTAACCAAAAATCACATCTTGTTACACACCAGACAATTCACACAGGGGAGAAGCCTTTTTCATGTTCAGAATGTGGGAAATGTTTT
The DNA here is from genome assembly GCF_048569485.1 of Anomaloglossus baeobatrachus. Taxonomy (NCBI): domain Eukaryota; kingdom Metazoa; phylum Chordata; class Amphibia; order Anura; family Aromobatidae; genus Anomaloglossus; species Anomaloglossus baeobatrachus. The sequence continues at coordinate 645,309 of NW_027441800.1, read as the reverse complement.
TCCGATCAATCATGTGTTGTTAGACATCAGAGAACTCACACAGGAGAGAAGCCTTTTTCATGTTCAGAATGTGGGAGATGTTTTAACCAAAAATCACATCTTGTTACACACCAGAGAACTCACACAGGGGAGAAGCCTTTTTCATGTTCAGAATGTGGGAAATGTTTTGCAGCTCAATCATATCTTGTTAAACATCAGAGAACTCACAGGGGAGAAACCTTTTTCATGTTCAGAATGTGACAGATGTTTTAACCGAAAATCACATCTTGTTACACATCAGATAACTAACACAGGGGAGAAGCCTTTTTCATGTTCAGAATGTGGGAGATGTTTTAACAAAAAAAAAAATCTTGTTACACACCAGACAATTCACACAGGGGAGAAGCCTTTTTCATGTTCAGAATGTGGGAAATGTTTTGCAAATCAATCATGTCTTGTTAAACATCAGAGAACTCACACAGGGGAGAAACCTTTTTCATGTTCAGAATGTGGGAGATGTTTTAACCGAAAATCACATCATGTTACACATCAGAGAACTCACACAGGGGAGAAGCCTTTTTCATGTTCAGAATGTGGGAAATGTTTTACAGATCAATCATGTCTTGTTAGACATCAGATAATTCACACAGGGGAGAAACCTTTTTCATGTTCAGAATGTGAGAGATGTTTTAACCGAAAATCAAATCTTGCAAAACACCAAAGAATTCACACAGGGGAAAAACCCTTGACATGTTCAGAATGAGGGAAATATTAGACACACAAATGGATTATTTTTAAACATCAAAAATCTTACAATGGTAAAAATAATTATCTGACCTAGAAGGTGAGAAATGTTATACTTAAAAATTATAATTTGTTGACCACTAATAAAATATTCACATGGGATACTAGAAGCCTTTTGGAAGTAGACATTAAACCATCTAATGCAATTTTTGACCTCCCTACCATCTTCTCTCTTTTGTATTGGTTGAGGAGGTGGGGTGAAGGGGATCTCTCTTTTATTTTATTTGATATTTCTATTAGATCCTTAGAAATCCTTACCCCTTATTTAAGCCTTGCTGATTGGGAAGAGTGTGGCATTTCTAAATCGGTGGCTATTTATAGAGATTCTTAGTTAAAGTCCTTTTTGTAGATGGTTGAGAAATTTCGATTACATAGAAACTGTCTTTATTAATAGCTCCAAGTGAGACATCTCCTTAGTGCTAGATCTGACTTTGAGTACAATTCACCTCCTCTCTCTCTACATAGACTTTATCAAAAAGGGAAATATAATATTAAAGGGGTCTCAATTTTATATAGGTTTCTAAACTCCTCGTTGGAAGATGTGAAGTTGTCATACATAATAAAATGGGAACAAAAGTTATCTTTTACATTCTTCCCTCAACAATGGTGGGCCGCCTCGGAATGGACTTATAGGATATCAGCTTGTATAATTCACCTAGAACAAATGAAATACATTTATACAAGGTGGTATCTGTTTCCAGGCAAATTGGCTCACATGATCCCGGATTATTCCCCTTTCTGTTGGAAAGGTTGTCTTCAGAAAGGCACGTTGGGGAATGAATGGTGGTCCTGTCCTAAAGCTATGATATTTTGGGAGCAGGTGTTTGATCTAATTTCATCTGTAACTAGTCTTCCTGTAATTATGGATGATCTACTGGCAATCCTGAATATAGGACTCGATAACTTCCCTGAAAATGTGAAACCTGTTATTGCTGATATACTTACCTTGGCCAGACGATGTCAGGCTATAAAGTGGAAACTCCCTTCAGTTCCCTCGGTTGAGGAGCTTGTCAGGAAAATTAATACTCATTATGAATTTGCCCTTGTCCATAATATAGAGAGGAGAAAACAAATTCAGAAAAATTGGGGTATTTCCTTCATGGGCTATTTATCCTATGGGGCTTTGATCTCTATATATGTTTTTGTTATTGATTCCTACATATAGAATAGACCGGATTGGTGTTCTTCCCCATCCTCCTTTTTTTTTACTTCTTTTTCTTTATTTTGCTTAGTGGTGGTTGTTAATATTATCGTAGTGTTACGCCGATTGTGATTTGTATTGATTGTTGTTATGTGAAAAATTGAAATAAAATACAGTTAGGTCCAGAAATATTTGGACAGTGACACAAGTTTTGTTATTTTAGCTGTTTACAAAAACATGTTCAGAAATACAATTATATATATAATATGGGCTAAAAGTGCACACTCCCAGCTGCAATATGAGAGTTTTCACATCCAAATCGGAGAAAGGGTTTAGGAATCATAGCTCTGTAATGCATAGCCTCCTCTTTTTCAAGGGACCAAAAGTAATTGGACAAGGGACTCTAAGGGCTGCAATTAACTCTGAAGGCGTCTCCCTCGTTAACCTGTAATCAATGAAGTAGTTAAAAGGTCTGGGGTTGATTACAGGTGTGTGGTTTTGCATTTGGAAGCTGTTGCTGTGACCAGACAACATGCGGTCTAAGGAACTCTCAATTGAGGTGAAGCAGAACATCCTGAGGCTGAAAAAAAAGAAAAAATCCATCAGAGAGATAGCAGACATGCTTGGAGTAGCAAAATCAACAGTCGGGTACATTCTGAGAAAAAAGGAATTGACTGGTGAGCTTGGGAACTCAAAAAGGCCTGGGCGTCCACAGATGACAACAGTGGTGGATGATCGCCGCATACTTTCTTTGGTGAAGAAGAACCCGTTCACAACATCAACTGAAGTCCAGAACACTCTCAGTGAAATAGGTGTATCTGTCTCTAAGTCAACAGTAAAGAGAAGACTCCATGAAAGTAAATACAAAGGGTTCACATCTAGATGCAAACCATTCATTATTTCCAAAAATAGACAGGCCAGAGTTAAATTTGCTGAAAAACACCTCATGAAGCCAGCTCAGTTCTGGAAAAGTATTCTATGGACAGATGAGACAAAGATCAACCTGTACCAGAATGATGGGAAGAAAAAAGTTTGGAGAAGAAAGGGAACGGCACATGATCCAAGGCACACCACATCCTCTGTAAAACATGGTGGAGGCAATGTGATGGCATGGGCATGCATGGCTTTCAATGGCACTGGGTCACTTGTGTTTATTGATGACATAACAGCAGACAAGAGTAGCCGGATGAATTCTGAAGTGTACCGGGATATACTTTCAGCCCAGATTCAGCCAAATGCCGCAAAGTTGATCGGACGGCGCTTCATAGTACAGATGGACAATGACCCCAAGCATACAGCCAAAGCTACCCAGGAGTTCATGAGTGCAAAAAAGTGGAACATTCTGCAATGGCCAAGTCAATCACCAGATCTTAACCCAATTGAGCATGCATTTCACTTGCTCAAATCCAGACTTAAGACGGAAAGACCCACAAACAAGCAAGACCTGAAGGCTGCGGCTGTAAAGGTCTGGCAAAGCATTAAGAAGGAGGAAACCCAGCGTTTGGTGATGTCCATGGGTTCCAGACTTAAGGCAGTGATTGCCTCCAAAGGATTCGCAACAAAATATTGAAAATAAAAATATTTTGTTTGGGTTTGGTTTATTTGTCCAATTACTTTTGACCTCCTAAAATGTGGAGTGTTTGTAAAGAAATGTGTACAATTCCTACAATTTCTATCAGATATTTTTGTTCAAACCTTCAAATTAAACGTTACAATCTGCACTTGAATTCTGTTGTAGAGGTTTCATTTCAAATCCAATGTGGTGGCATGCAGAGCCCAACTCGCGAAAATTGTGTCACTGTCCAAATATTTCTGGACCTAACTGTATATATTGTAAAAACAATTTACATGTGGAGAAAATATAAATTTGAAAAAATTGAACAAGAAAACAAAAAAGAGACCGTGACAGTAAAGGCAAGTAAGTAAAGAAGAAAGGAAAGCAAGTTAGACGTTACATTAGAATTATAATATATACAGTTACTAATAGACGTCTATTTTCTAAAAATCAAATAAAAAGCAATATTCCATGTGCAGCTAACTTTTCCCATTGTTAGATATTTATATATTCATTATATTGACAAGAGTATTGCAATGTCCCCCCAAAAATACCCAACATTCCTCCTCCCTCTTCTTCCTAACTCCCAATCTCAGCGATCTGCCATTCATTAGTTACTTTCAGAGCACAATCTCCATGTCTGACCAATGTCTGTAACTTCTCTATACTACAATAATAACCATGCTCATATTACACATTACTATTTCCATCTACGACCCATTCCTTCTTTGTGGGAACATCTGCTGTGATTGAGTGTCTAAAATAATCCATGATTATCTATACAGAGACGTCATGTACAGAAATATTAGGGCTACAGCAACATCACATATGTTATACAGAAGAATAGTGCTGCCTCTATAGCTCTTTATACAATGACTTCTAGATCAGACAAGTGTTGAGGGCGGGGGCCGCTGCCGCTTCTCTCTCTCGGGGGCCTGTTCGTATCCGGGTTTCTGCTACAGCTCGAGCGGTGACCGGACCCGGAAGGGGGTATTTACAGGGGAGTTGTTGTGTCTGTGACGCCACCCGTGGGTTGCGGTGAGGGATGGTGGCACCGCCGCTTCCTGGTGATGGGGCGCCCGGGGCTGTTAGAGTGGGGAAGCAAGGTGGCATCCCCTTCTCGGGGAGGTGGTCTGTGTTTGCATTGACAATATTTAATTATATATACAGTACAGACCAAAAGTTTGGACACACCTCCTCATTCAAAGAGTTTTCTTTATTTTCATGACTTTAAAAATTGTAGATTCACATTGAAGGCATCAAAACTGTGAATTAAAACATGTGGAATGAAATACTTAACAAAGTGTGAAACAACTGAAAATATGTCTTATATTCTAGGTTCTTCAAAGTAGCCACCTTTTGCTTTCATTACTACTTTGCACACTCTTGGAATTCTCTTGATGGGCTTCAAGAGGTAGTCACCGGAAATGGTTTTCCAACAGTCTTGAAGGAGTTCCCAGAGATGCTTAGCACTTGTTGGCCCTTTTGCCTTCACTCTGCAGTCCAGCTCACCCCAAACTATCTTGATTGGGTTCAGGTCTGGTGACTGTGGAGACCAGGTCATCTGGCGTAGCACCCCATCACTCTCCTTCTTAGTCAAATAGCCCTTGCACAGCCTGGAGGTGTGTTTGGGGTCATTGTCCTGTTGAAAACTAAATTATGGTTCAACTAAACGCAAACCGGATGGAATAGCATGCCGCTGCAAGATGCTGTGGCAGCTATGCTGGTTCAGTATGCTTTCAATTTTGAATAAATCCCCAACAGTGTCAGCAGCAAAGCAACCCCACACCATCACACCTCCTCCTCCATGCTGCAAGGTGGGAACCAGGCATGTAGAGTCCATCTGTTCACCTTTTCTACAAAGTCACGGTGGTTGGATCCAAAGATCTCAAATTTGGACTCATCAGACCAAAGCACAGATTTCCACTGGTCTAATGTCCATTCCTTGTGTTCTTTAGTCCAAACAAGTCTCTTCTGCTTGTTGCCTGTCCTTAGCAGTGGATTCCTAGCAGCGATTTTACCATGAAGGCCTGCTGCACAAAGTCTCCTCTTTTTTTTTTTTTTAAATTCTTTATTTTCCACACTTTTTAAATTTTTTAAAGGGAACCAGCATCATAACTAAGTACATTTGTTAGGATCATATCGGCCTTTTTGCAAATACATTCCATATGCCTTGGGTATAAAGCAAAATTTACATATTCATATATTATCAGGCAGTATTCCCGCAAATACCCTCACTTAGGCGTCCAAGACTTCGGGTTCCACTGAACTGTTTCATAAATAAGTAAATATTAAACAAATAACCATAAGTAATCAGCAAGAGTGCTTAGTAAGAGGAAGGGAAAGAGAGCAGAGGAAGAAGGAGCAAGCTAGTTTGAAAGAATAGAGAGGAATGAATACCAGGGAAAAAGGGGGGGGTGGGGGGGAGTGGGGGAGGTGAAGGGGGTGGGGGGGAAGGAATGGGGTGGGGAGGGAGGTAGGGGGTGCGGCTATGTGTTGCCTTCTGCGGTTCCCTCAGCGCCCATTGCGCCCCCCACTAGAACATCATAGTCCTCGGAATGCTGGAAATCCAGCCATTCCCGCCACGTAGCCCAGAATTTCTCATATGAATCGTGCAATGATGAGGTTAAATCCTCCATGAGCATGAGGTCATTGACCTTATTGATCCATTGAACTAATGTGGGAGATGACGTACTCCTCCATTTTTCTGGTGTGCATACTCTCGCTGCCGTAATGAGGAATTTCCTCAGGGAATTCTTATATGTTTTTTCACGAATCCCGCAGTGATGCAACAGGGCCTCCGCCGGCCCCAATTCCTCATCCTTGTCAGTAACCTGTCAGATAGTGTCGGACACTCCCTTCCAGAAGGGCTGGATCATTTCACACCCCCAGAACACATGTGGAATGTTGCCCTCTGCCTTACCACACCTCCAACATATAGGGTCTATTGACGGAAACATGACATGTAGCTTGGAGGGAACTCTGTACCATCTAGATAAAAGTTTGTAGCTAGCCTCCTGGAACCTGGAACTAATGGAAGACGTGTGGGCCAATCTGAAGATCCTTTCCCATTGTGCTGGTGTCAACTGAATTCCCAAATCCCTTTCCCACTGTGTAGCGAAGGGGGGTAGTTGTTGATCTGAAGGTGAAGATAAAAGCGAATATACCGCCGACAGTGAGTGATGTATTATGCCTGATCCCATACATAATTGTTCAAACTGTGTCTTAGGTCGCTGAAAGTAGGACCTGGTGGGAAGACTACTGAAAAAGTGCGCCAATTGTAGGCATCTCCACTGGCCAAGCGGGGTAGGATCTTGTCTAACTGCCAAACTAGCTGCCGAAGGCCAGGATCCCCAGTCTCCAAACTCCTCCACTCGATCCATCCCGCCTCTAATCCACATCCGGAAGATCGGATCCACCCTACCAGGTTCAAAGGCAGGATGGCTCAAGATAGGCATTAGGCTGGAGTTCCTGGGAATCATTTCTAACTGTACTCTCCCGATGTTGCAATATGTCACGGTTGGGCCGATGGTTGGATGTGTTTTCAATCCTGCAGGGACCTCCGAGAGCACCTACGGCAATTTATTAAGGGGTATTGGGGGGAAGGACTGCTCAATTTGTATCCACTTCTTCTGAGACCCATTCCGGCACCAATCAATCTTTCTAGTAAGATGTCCCGCCAAATGATATCTTCTCAAGTCTGGCAGCCCAATCCCCCCCCCCACCTTTGGTCCTGTGCAAGATGGCTCTTTTTATACGTGCCGATTTACCTGCCCAGACGAACGAGGACTGAATTGATTCTAGGGATTTGAAAAATCCCGAAGGTATTTTAATTGGGAGCGCCTGTAACAAATACAGGATTCTGGTCATTAGCATATGCCGCTATTTTATGCGTGTCTTGAAACACTCCTATACCTGCAATATCTGGGTTGGCTCGTACGTGTCTGAGGAAGGGCTCAAGCGTCAGGATGAAGATTAAGGGTGATAGTGGGCAACCTTGACGGGTGCCATTAGATATTTTAAATGGGTCCGACAGGATCCCATTCACTCGGACCCTAGCCGAGGGTACCGAGTACAGAGACATAATCCGACCCATCATTTCGTGTCCCAACCCCAGACACCCGAGCGTGGCTTCCATGAAAGTCCATCCCACTCTATCGAACGCCTTCTCGGCGTCTGTTGACAGCAGCATGGATGGATGGTATGCCCCTAGTTTTGGCTTTATGTATTATGTATTAAATTAATGGCCTTAACTGTATTATCCCGTGCCTCACGACCCACCATAAAGCCCGTCTGGTCTGGATGAATTATTCGTGAAAGTAGAGGTGCCAGCCTATTTGCTAGAATTTTAGCAAATAGCTTTGTGTCCACATTTAACAAGGAGATCGGGCGGTAGCTCGCACATTGTGTTGGATCTTTCCCTGATTTAGGTATGACTGTAATGTGCGCTCTCAACGAGTCTGCATTAGAGTTCGGGGTTCCTGACACCCTGGAGTTGAATGCTGACAGTAGGTGCGGGGATAATATTTCTTTAAGTTTTTTATAATATACAAGGGGGAAACCATCTGGCCCAGGTGCCTTTCCTGTTTTGGACGACCCAATTGCATCAACTAGTTCTTGAATTAAAATTTGAGTTTCCAGTGCTGCTATCTCAGAGTCCTCCAACCTTGGCATTTTTGCTTCTCTGATATATTCTAAGATTTTCCTTTTTAGGGATGATTTTGGTGTTTGGGGATTATTTGTTTCTAAGTTATATAATGATTCATAAAATTTTTGGAACGTCTCAGCAATTTCTGTCGAAGAGTGAAGTATGGAGCCCCGAGAATGTGCAGGAGATATTTTTGGTATAAAAGTTGTCGCCTGCTGCTGCCTGAGTGCTCTTGCTAACATCTTACTACACTTGTTCCCGTGTTCGTAAAAATGTCTACGGCATCTATTAAGAACCCCTTTTGCCTTACTATTCAGTAATTTCCGTAATTCGTCCCGAACTTTGAATAGGGTACCCCCCAACTCCGCTGAGGGCATCTGCTTATGCCGTGTCTCCAAGTCTCTGAGTTGTGTTAGTAACCTGGTAACCTCCATTTCCCTTTCCCTCTTTCGTCTTGCCCCTGCTGTATGAAAACCCCTCTGATGACACACTTATGAGCCTCCCAGACCGTTGTTGGAGTAGTGTCTCCAGTCCCGTTTACTGTAAAATATTCTGTCAGGGAATTCTGTACTATTTGCAGGCTTCCGGGGTCCTCCAACAGAGAAGTGTTCATTTTCCACTGCCACTGCTGTGGGATCGGAGACTGCAATACCATGGACACCGTACAGAGTGCGTGGTCAGAGAAAGTTATGCTATCTATCTGAGCTTGTGCGATCCTCTCAAGATCTTTATGTTGTACAAAAAAGTAGTCCAGTCTAGAATATACTCCATGTGCATTTGAGTAGAATGAGTAATCCTTGTCAGACGGGTGCAGTAGCCTCCATGTGTCCACAAGCTGCTGCTCATGTAATATGCACCGCAGCTTGCGGAGAGCTGACCTGGGATGTACTGAAGCCCCTGATGAGGTGTCCTGAGCCGGGTTCACAGCGATATTAAGATCCCCCTCTAAGATGAGTGTCCCCTCCGAAAAGTCTTCTATCCTTTCCAAAAAGCCCGACAGGGCATCAATTTGCCCTACATTAGGGAGGTATATGGATACCAGCGTATAGATATGTGTGGCGATCCTGCCCTTCACCATCAATAGTCTACATGTGTCATCACTGCGAGAGTCCATGAACTCCCAAGGGATTGAGCGCGAGATGAGGACGCTAGTTCCTTGGGATTTCGAGTCAGGTGAGAAGCTATGGTATGCCTCCGGGAACCAACGTGAAGTCAATTTGAACAATTTGCCTTTGCTCAAATGCGTTTCTTGCAGAAAAGCAATTTGGACCCCAGCTTTTTTTAATGTGTTTGACAGGATAGACCTCTTACCCGGACTATGTAAGCCTTTTACATTTAACGTCCCACATTTCACCTCCGAGACCCCTGAATTATGCATGTTGAGCCCAAGACCGTTATTAACCCCCTACCAAGGAGAACGGGGTAAAGGAAAAAAGGTTAGGGACTAGGTGGATAAAAGAGGTTAAGAGTGCCAAAAAAAAGAGAGACGGCACAGTCTTTTAGAGCGAAAATCGGGTAGGTAGAAAAGAGCAGTAGAAAAGGATGAAATCAGCTGAGGAAGTGAGTTAGAAAAGGGATACAGAAAGTATTCGACAAGAAGGGAAAGTAAACAAACCAGCTGGCCTAAAAGAACGACCAGTAAATAACACACTATAAAACTTTACAGTCTCACGAAATTTGGAGACCTGGTGACCTTCAATCAGGAGAACCACCCTTGGGGTGCGTGGAAAACCAAGGGTGACAGCTGAGCAAGCTATAGGCATTAATGACATTATCCTACTAGGCTAAAAACTCACATCTCACCCCCCGATCTGAGACCGAACGGTGAGAGGCACAATTCTTAAACTTGTATGTCAAACTATCAACACAGTAACACAGTATTAAGGGACCCTGTGACTACCCAGAAAGGAAGAAGAGGAGAAGAGAGAGAGAGGGAAAAAAAAGGGGGGGGGGGGGAAGAGGGGAAACAGACCCCCCCTGTCAGTGAGGAGAAAGACATAGATATAACCTACATCAGTGACCCATCATAATAGTGTCCTTCTCAAGTCCAATAATCCTACAGGGACTGCCAGATCTTCCTCCTCGACCCGCACCTCCCACCTCTGAATAAGGAACCACCTCCGATCTCGCGTCATCAGTCTGGCTCCTCCCGGGAGAACTCTCCCATTGGCCTGGAATCCTTGGAGCTCCTCTGGGGTCTTGCAAATCCGCGCCTATTTCCTCTTTGTCTTTGGGGTAATCCATCGGATCTGTCCAGATGTAGCCAGTTAGGGATTGCTACTGCAGGGGTTTCAAGGAACTGGAAAAGACCCTCCACCTCCTCCGGGCATTTCAGCAGGTATTGGACCCTATTATGCCAGACTATAAGGTGAAATGGGTGTCCCCATCTGTATGACGCACCTTTTTCCTTGATTTTTTGCAGTAAAGGCATAAGTTGGCGTCTCATGTAGAGGGTTCTAGAAGAAACATCAGGAAAAAGCTTAACTTCAGACCCTTCATATGTGACAGTCCCGTGGGTCCATGCATTTCGCAGCATGGCTTCTTTATCAGTATAATAGTGCAGTCTGCATAGGACATCTCTCGGCTGAGCATTATCCCCAGGGCCCTGGCGATATACTCTGTGGACTCTGTCAATCACAAAAGTGGTGTCATCAGCAGCTCCCATCACCTTGTTAAAGATTGAGGTTACAGTTTTAAGAAGAGCCGTAGCAGCGATCTTTTCTGAAATGCCTTTCAGGCGTATATTATTTCTCCTTCCCCTATTCTCTTGATCGTTTAACAGGATGGCGACATTTTGCAGATGTGTTCTGGAGTTGGATAGATCTTGCTCCAGTGTGTTAACTCTTTCAAATAGTGTAAGTACATCCTTCTCCACTGCTATAGTGCGTGTATCAAGAGCCTCTATATCCCCTCTCACAATGGACAGAGCCCTCTCATGTGCCGCCTCCATTTTGGTGACTAAATTGTCCAGGTCATTTTTAGTGAGGAGTGCAGACAGCAATTGCAAAATACGGTCTGTGTCCACAATAGCACCCGCAGGGTTAACTCCATGTGCACTCTGGCTTCCAATTTGTTTCCCCTGGCTGTTAGGGGGATGGTGACCATGAATCCCTGCAAGCCCCTGCTCCACCAAGGACACTCTGTTTTTATTGCCTCCAGGGTTAAGCCCATCCATGTCAGGACCACCGCTCTCTTCACTAACCTGACACCTCATGGTCTGCTGTGTGGATGGGACACTGCCGCTGCCATCTTCCTGTGTACCCTGCTTCTCAGATCCTGCTCCTGTACACTCCTGCACTGCCAGCGTGTGAGATATAATCAGGGACCTGCTCTGGAGCAGTAGCACTCTGTTTCTGGCTCCCACGTGTCGCCTCTGCTTGTTTTTCAGCACCTCTGCTGTCCTTTGCAGCTGCAGCAGGTGCCTGCCTCATGACAACCGTCGCCATTACAGGAGGAGGCCTAGAGACTGGGGATAGTTTACCTCCCTGAAACAGGCGATCCACCGCCGCTCTGCTACTTCTCAGGGCCGGGGGTCCGCTCTGTGGTCCTGTGCTCCTCTTCCCTGGCATATTTGGGTGTGCCAGGTGAGTTTAAAGCTATGTTTTGTCGCCTCAGCCTACAGAGCTTTCAGTATGTACTTATGCCTGCCACCATGCTCAAGCCACGCCCCAGGTGCAATACTTTTATGGGTCGGTTTTGCTACTTCATTCATGTTGACATTTTTTTTTTTTTCTTACCCAAATGATATCTTTCCTCTATTATCATCTCCATTAATTTTACATATCGGCTCATCTCCTTATCATTTTGGTCCTCATAATATCGGATTCTTTCAGTGGTTTTATTCTGTTTTCAGAAAATATCCTGTCCAGGATGGATATGGACAGGGACAAGATGGCGGCGAGGATATTACACCTTACCCTAGAGATCCTTTTCCGGCTTACTGGAGAGGTGAGAGATTCTAATGACGTCACATTACATCATTCTTATCTATGGGAATAACAGATGGACAGAACTGGAGAGGTGAGGACTCTGGAAATATCTGGAGTGAGATTTATTACTGTGTCTCTCCATAACCAGGATTACACAGTAGTGAAGAAGACCTCTAGTGAGCGCTGTCAGGCCCCTGTGTCTGAGGGATGGGGAAGACCCCTGAGCCCAATCACGGGGCCTCCACCTCACCCCCCGATACATGAGGTCATCAATGACCAGAAGATCCTAGAACTCACCTACAAGATGATTGAGCTGCTGACTGGAGAGGTGACACTGCTGGGAATGCTGGGACATTATACAGTAACGCTATGAAGGGGTCAGGGGATGACGATATCATTGTATGTGTCAGGTTCCTATAAGGTGTCAGGACGTCACCGTCTATTTCTCCATGGAGGAGTGGGAGTATTTAGAAGGACACAAAGATCTGTACAAGAACGTCATGATGGAGGTTCCCCAGTCCCTCACATCACCAGGTAATAGATGTGGCAGGGGCCACAGAGAACAACACCAACACACCCCACACTCCCGGTCAGGCACACCTAAGTCAGACAAAACCCTTGTTGCCTTCCTCCAGGGGCTGATTATCACACCAGGGGGTGGGCCAGGCGGTTGGTCCCGCCCACCAAGGAGTTCACAGTCCTGGAGGCGGGAAAAGAGGAGAGATGAGTTTGAGAGTTGAAAGTGGAAGGAAGGAAAGTGGTAGTAGAGCAGACTGAAGTGGGTCCGGGTGTGTGGCCCGGACGGATCAGCAAGGTTGGCAGGCGGTGGTGACCGTCTGCAGGAGAGGCCTATCGGAGCTAACCGTAAGGACCGTGGACGGGCGGTGGCCCGGCGGTACCGGACCGGTACGCAAAGAGAAGCCAGCACCATCCGGCAGGGGCTTACGGACCCCGGCAAGGCTAGGAGTCGCCGTGAATTTGCCAAATCCGTTAGCGAAGGGAACCTCCTGGGTTTCCCAGCAGCCAAGTCCTGACAGAAGGCAACAGTCCAACCGAGACAGGGAAACACAGTCACCGCCAAGGCTAAAGTTCCCAGGGCCAGAGCCTGCGGGCAAAAGGGGCTCCTTCAGCAACCTTCAAGCTGGGGAGCGGGTTACCGGTGGGAACCCATTGGGACCGTTACACTACATAGGTGCAGGGAAAGACAGTCACCATCAACCGGCCGGGAGAAACAACACCGCAGCCGTCTGTGGGACCCGTCCATCCAGCCGTGTGTTTTACCGAGAACTGTGTCCTCATCATTGGCTGAGTACCACCGTGCCGTGCAGCACAGCGCTGCCCCCGCGACCCTGCACCTCACCAGGCCCCGTAACCCGCCTGCCATCCATCCCTACTCCATCACCGGGCCCCGGGACAACCAACCCCCTACCCACGGAGGGGAGAACTAACATCAAAGCTGCTCCCTGTCACCGCTCCCGGGATCCCCGTCCAGAGCAGCGGTGGTGTCACAACTTCACCACAACCGTCGGTGGCGTCACGGACAATATCAAATCCCCACAAACAATCCCCCCTTTCACTCACGGGTGAGGAACGCCGCTCGAGTCCCCGGGATCCGACCCACCGCTCGAGCCACCACCGAGCAGCAGCAGCAGCCGGACCCGAGCAGTGGGAGAGCGCAGCGTCCCCTCCTCCGCCCGCGACATAGACAGCACTAAATACACACGGCCTATAATTATCTGCATGTAAGGAATGAATTCAGTCCCTGTATGTGTCTCCTCCAGTTCTATCCAGCAAGAGGACAACACAAGAGAGATGTCCCCGTCCTCTTCTCCCACAGAACTGTAAACAAGAAGATCCCAATGTTCCTCAGGATGTGTTTCCTCCAGCTCTATCCTGTAAGAAATATCGACTCATTTTCTTTCTGCACTAATTTTGTGTTTACATCTTTAGGCTTTCTATTCTGTTTTTGTTTTCAAATGTATTGTCTTTCCTTCTGTTTGTTTCTAGTGCCTTCTCTATGTTGTTATGATGGCAACTCAAAGACCTGCAGAGGGTTCATAAATACCGTTTCCCTGAAAATTAAACATAGTCCAAATATAACACTTAGCACAATTTTATGTGATTGTTGAAGAATGCTTGAAATTTAAGTCCTACTCCATAAATAAGCCCTAGTTACAGTCAGGGCCAGCTTTAGGAGGAGTCAAACTGCGCAAATTCTCAAGACCCCACTCTCTTAAAGACCCCGTCAGTTTTATTCTGAGGTTGATTGTTTAAGGACCTTTGATGGCTTCAAAGTCATGTGACATGATGTAACCAAAGGTCTCTTAATTGCAGGAGTCTAAAAGAACTGAACAGAGGACAGGCTGGCATGCAGGACTGGCATTAGGGGAAAAGGAGAGCAAACTGGGCAATTGTGTACCGCCCTGAGAGGGGCCTGGCCGCTTCCTCCGCTTGCTCGGGCCGAGCCGCTCGAGGTCCGGGCTCGGGTTCTCGGTGGCACGAGTGCCTCCGGACCTTGGGCCACGTCGCTCTTGTTAAGGGGAGGCGGTGGGGGGGGGGGGTGGTTGTGTAATGGGTCGTGACGCCACCCACGGGTCGTGGTGATGGGGGATGCACCACCGCTGCGGCTGAAGTGATGGCGGGCTTGTCCGGGATCGGTGTTGCGGCCGCAGCTGAGATGTTTGCCCCTCCGTAGGTAGGGGCGGTGTGTCCCGGGGCCCCGGTGGGGGGATACGGACTGTAAGGGATGATGTTGTCGTCGGGGTGCAGGGCGCCGTGCCGCGGTGTAGCGTCGTGCCCGGATGGCACTGGTGTACTCACGATTGATTCACACTCAGAGTCACTGGTAAACCAAAGTTCAGTAGTGGTCGGTCCCCGCAGCAAGTTGCTGATGTCCCCTGTGGGGTTGATGGTGGCCCCTTTTCCTGTGCACCTCTGGATGTTTGTGTTTCGGCCCCCCTGCCTAAGCAGTGGTAGCCTGCTCCCCGGCGTTGAGCTGCCGGAGGAGCCCTCGGTTGCCCGCAGGCGCTGGCCTGCCGGGTGTTTGGCACTCACCCGGTCTCGGTGGGCTTTTGCCTTCTTTCGGGACATTGGGTGTGGATGAACCCGTGAGGTCCGGCCAACAATCAGTCAATTTGCCTATAATCAGTGGCTTCTAAGCTAGGACGGGGTCTGAGTACCCTCCTGTTGGTGCTCCGGTACACGGTTGACTCCCCGGTTTGGGACCGGCGGGCTCCAACCCAGGCCCGGTCCGTACGGTTCCGCCGGTTGCTGTACCGGTACTCCTGCAGACGGCCACTACCGTCTGCCTGCCTGACGTTCTCTAAGGGGCTCAGGCTCCTACCCGGGTCCCTGACAGCTACTCCTCTACCACTCACTGTCAACTCCAAAACTCAACTTGTTCTGTTTGAACTTCCTGCCTCAGGACAGTAGTCTCCTCGGTAGGCGTGTCTTTCCACCTGACTCCGCCCACCTGGTGTGCTCTACTCGCCCTGAGGGAGGCATCAGGTCTCCCTTTCGGGTGACATGTGTGTGACCTCACAGGGGATGGGGGGGGGTGTATGTGGTAGATGTTATTACCAGTGACCCCTGGGGTCCAGGGCGTCACAATTGCACAGGTCCCTTTCTCCCAGGGGCCCCAGTGTTTATATACCAATTATAGGACTGCTTAAGGACCATTTTGACATCACGTCATGTGACCAAACGTGTCAATTGGAGAAGTCTAAAGCTGAAAAGGAGACAGGCTGGTGTGTCTGTGTCTGTTCACGACAATTTTAACCAGCTTTGCCAAAATGGGCAGAGCTTGGCGAACAAGGGTGTGATGCCACCGCTTCTCTAATTCATAACAAACTGCAATGTTCCCTATGCCAGAAATCTCACTCCAGTCCCTGACGTCATTTTTCAGTGTACATCACCGGTTTTGATGAATTTGAACCCTAATGTTTATCTGTACAGGCTGCAAGACCCTGCTACCTGCTTTGGTTACAAAGCCTAAGGATAGGCCATCAGCGTTACAGTCCCAGACAACCCAGTTGAATTTTCAGCATCTGTCTTTATTTTATTTTCGGCTTTAAAAAAACCTCTTTGAAATTGTCTATGTTGTGGATCAATGTTTCAAGCAGATGTTTGCAGGTTTTGCAAACCGTCATGGCAGCGTCAGGATCTGTTGAGATGATAGACTTTGGTACTTTGCATGTTAATTTCTCTGCTGTCTCTGAGCAGCGCAGGGAGACGCAAGCATCAAACTACAGGCTAGTAAGAGTTATTCTCTGCTGGGCTGCTTGTTAATGTCTGTGATCACATACTGTAGAGGAGAATGTATTGTTTGCTCCCGTTCTGTATATGCTGGCTGGACTATTTCATTAATGCCAGATATAGTTTACCTATACTGATCTGGTGAGGTGTTGTGATCCATGTTTATGGGTGTTTTTTGTGCATTATTACTGTTAGCTGTTGTGGTGTTAACCCTTGTTGTCATTTTTGTTGCTGCCGTCCTGCTCTTTCTTTTCTCCTTAGCCTCTTACTGTTTATTTTTGTGAGTTTGCAATGTGTCCCGTCTGTCTTTATCTGTATTTCCATCATAATCCTGCCCCTTCCTTCCCTAGGGGATCACAGATTAGATCTAGTCAGGAGACTAGTAATGCACGAGACTCCGGCATCTCCATCTTCAGGGGTAATCCAGAGGTTAGGAATAGCTTAGGGTCCCCTAGTGTGAGGGACAGTATAGGAGCCCCCTTTCCCTCATTATCCTGCAGTCACATTGTGACAATCAATCAGATTATTTACTGTAGCACATTCCAGAGAACTGGTGCTAGGAATGGGAGAGACGAATTAGAAAAGATGTAACTCTTAAGGCTGCTTTACACACGATATCGCTAGCGATCTTGTTAGCGATGTGACACGCCCAGATCATTGCTACGATTTGCCGAGATCGCTCATAGGTCATTTTGTAGCGGTCACATGTACTCATCTCACAAACGACACTACATCGTTCAGCGAGATATTGTTTGACCAAGGCGGTCATGTGGATGTTGTTCGTCGTTGGCAGGGTGTTAAACGTAGCAATATATCTGCTGCATTCCAAACGACGAACAATATTTTGAAACTGAAAGTCATGTCAACGATCAACGATTTTCGCTATTTTTAAGATCGTTCTGAGTCGCACGTAGGTGTCACACGCAACGACGTCGTCAACAACGACAGAAGTGCGTCGTGAAAACCATGACCCTGACGACATATCGTCAGTTAAATCGTAGCGTGTAAAGGGGCCTTTAGATCTCGATATTGGACAACAGATTCAGAATAATTTTTTCCCTAATTTAATTTCTGATGTTATGGTTTAAAAAAAATAAATGTACTTTCAAGATAATATCATTAAAAATTAATAACTTTGTGTTTATTTTTAGCAGATGACTGTATTGGGAGTTCAGATGGAAATCTAATATCTTCAGAATTTATAACAGATGATGAAAGTATCCAACATGATACATATGAAGAGCATGCTGTTGTCCCAGATATAAATCCAGTCCTTCCAAGTTACAGAAGGGATGTGGAATATGAAACGGATGAAACGGTTCCTACAAGGAAGAAGCCATTTTCATGTTTAAAATGTAGGAAATGTTTTGCCAGGAAATCATATCTTGTTGACCATCAAAAATATCACACTGGGAAGAAGCCATTTTCATGTCAAGAATGTGGGAAATGTTTTATTCAGAAATCCTATCTTTTTAAACACCAAAGATCTCACACAGGGGAGAAGCCATTTTTAAGCCCAGAATGTGAAAAATGTTTTATTCCAAGAATAAACCTTGCTAACGATTACAAAATTAACTCTAGGAAGAACCCATTTTCATGTTCAGAATGTGGGAAATGTTTTATTCAGAAATCATGCCTTGTCAGACATCAGAAAATTCACACAGGGGAGAAGCCATTTTCATGTTCAGAATGTGGAAAATGTTTTTTTCAGAAATCATGCCTTGTTCGACATCAGAAACTTCACACAGGGGAGAAACCATTTTCATGTTCAGAGTGTGGGAAATGTTTTATTCGGAAATCAAAACTTGTTGAGCATCAAAGATCTCACACAGGAGAGAAGCCATTTTCATGTTCAGAATGTGGAAAATGTTTTATCCAGAAATCAGCTTTTGTTACGCATCAAAGATCTCACACAGGGGAGAAGCCATTTTCATGTTCGGAATGTGAAAAATGTTTTAGTCAGATGTCACATCTTGTTAGACATCATAAAATTCACACAGGGGACAAGCCATTTTCATGTTCAGAGTGTGGGAAATGTTTTAGTCAGAATTCAGAATTTGTTAGACATCAGAAAATTCACACAGGGGAGAACGTATTTTCATGTTTAGAATGTGGGAAATGTTTTATTGCGAAATCAGCTTTTGTTATGCATCAAAGATCTCACACAGGGGAGAAGCCATTTTCATGTTCAGAATGTGGGAAATGTTTTATTTCAAAATCAGAGCTTGTTATGCATCAAAGATCTCATACAGGGGAGAAGCCATTTTTATGTTCAGACTGTGGGCAATGTTTTACTAGTAAATCAAATCTTGTTGTGCATCAAAGGTCTCACAAAGGGGAGAAGCCATTTTCATGTTCAGAATGTGGGAATTGTTTTATTAAGAAATATGATCTTGTTGTGCATCAAAGGTCTCACACAGGGGAGAAGCCATTTTCATGTTCAGAATGTGGGAAATGTTATATTCAGAAAGCACATCTTGTTAGGCATCAAAGATCTCACACAGGGGAGAAGCCATTTTCATGTTCAGAATGTGGAAAATGTTTTTTTCAGAAATCATGCCTTGTTCGACATCAGAAACTTCACACAGGGGAGAAACCATTTTCATGTTCAGAGTGTGGGAAATGTTTTATTCGGAAATCAAAACTTGTTGAGCATCAAAGATCTCACACAGGAGAGAAGCCATTTTCATGTTCAGAATGTGGAAAATGTTTTATCCAGAAATCAGCTTTTGTTACGCATCAAAGATCTCACACAGGGGAGAAGCCATTTTCATGTTCGGAATGTGAAAAATGTTTTAGTCAGATGTCACATCTTGTTAGACATCATAAAATTCACACAGGGGACAAGCCATTTTCATGTTCAGAGTGTGGGAAATGTTTTAGTCAGAATTCAGAATTTGTTAGACATCAGAAAATTCACACAGGGGAGAACGTATTTTCATGTTTAGAATGTGGGAAATGTTTTATTGCGAAATCAGCTTTTGTTATGCATCAAAGATCTCACACAGGGGAGAAGCCATTTTCATGTTCAGAATGTGGGAAATGTTTTATTTCAAAATCAGAGCTTGTTATGCATCAAAGATCTCATACAGGGGAGAAGCCATTTTTATGTTCAGACTGTGGGCAATGTTTTACTAGTAAATCAAATCTTGTTGTGCATCAAAGGTCTCACAAAGGGGAGAAGCCATTTTCATGTTCAGAATGTGGGAATTGTTTTATTAAGAAATATGTTCTTGTTGTGCATCAAAGGTCTCACACAGGGGAGAAGCCATTTTCATGTTCAGAATGTGGGAAATGTTATATTCTGAAAGCACATCTTGTTAGGCATCAAAGATCTCACACAGGGGAGAAGCCATTTTCATGTTCAGAATGTGGGCAATGTTTTACTAGGAAATCAGGTCTTGTTAAACATGTGAAGAAGCCGCACAGGGAAGGAACCTTTTACATGTTGTGATTAATTTAAATGTTTAACTGGTAAATCAAGTCTTGCCGACCATCAGAAAACCAACAGAGTGGAGCAGCCATTCATGCTTTCAGAATTTGCCAATTTTTTTAAGACTAATCAGATCCTGTTGTCCAATGAGTCACACAGGAGAAGCCATCATCATGTACTATAATTCAAAGGGTTTTATAAAAAGATTGGCTACAATTGCTCAAGTAAGAATTTGTGAGAAAAAGAACCATTTTATTTATTTTTAAATTTATTGTATTTTTTGGACCATAAGACACACCTAGGTTTTGAAGGAGGAATATAGGGAAAAAGATTGACACAAAACATGTGGTCATGATACACTGTTATGGGGAAGGGGGGATCTGCTGCTGACACTGTTACTGGGATAAAATCCCCCAATTCTGTACTGATGTCACCCATCCTGGGCCCCTTCCAGGTACTGTTGATGTGTCTCCCATCCATTTGTATACTTTATATCCATCCTGGTATATATGTTGCCCATCTTTATCCCATCCTGGTATATATGGTTCTTGTACTATTATATATGTCCCCATTCTTGTAAATATAGCCCTCATCTTGGGCCCATTTTGGTATATATTTCCCCATCACGCTGCACAGCACACATAAGAAAAGAAAATATACTCCCCATCCCTCTGCTCTTCCGGTGCACGGTGTTCTCTTCTGATGCTGGCAAGTGACTTCACCATGTAAGCGGCGCAGCGCATGACATTACTGCCATGTGCCCCCAGTTACACGCAGACGTAAGTGTTAGAGAATAGTCAGCCATAATGTGCTGAGCAGTCATGTTGTATCTAACAGCCATCTTGGGAAGACTTGAGCAAACTAACTTTGCAGCTAATGAGATGCACTGGCTAGAGTTCTCCCCCCAGAGAGGAGATAGAGATGACATCAGCGTAATTAGCAAGTATAAGAAAAGGTCCAAAAAAGGTTAAATTGAATAGAAGAATACAATTGCATCAGTTGATAGATGGTGATGTGTCGTCATGAATAGCAGGTGTATTGAATTGATAAAGAAATTAAGTTATCAATAGAGTTGTCAGTGTGTGAAGAGTTATGTGAAGTAGAGGCGCCTTCAGGGATCAGAAATGTCAGCAATGATGACACGGCTGAACTAGTGAAAAGTATCATGGAGGCCCATAGGAATCCAATAAGTTTTTACCGCAATGCTCGTAAATAATGTCATGATGTATCATTATATTCTTTGTTCTCTAGCGTATACGCCTTTCTCTGCAGTATGAGCTTTCCTTTGTGTAACATGTATAAGAGCCCCACACGCCTTTCGGGGGACACTTCTTCTTCATCTGTTGCTAATTCTGCTGTTCTGCCAGACACCTGCGTGTGTCATCCTGCCGCATAACCTGTCTTATCTGCTCTGTTGCTATCTCGGAATAATCTTCAGTCTTTGCTTGGAACAGATTGTCTAAAATGGCTTCTTAGCTCTCAAGGTCTATGGACATTTTCTTTCAGTAAACTGCCAGAATTTTCACTGCTCCCCACAGCCGGGATTATGAGTTTGGGGAGCAGTGAATATTCAATGTCTAATAGTAGACACACGTGATCGCCCAGTCATAGCAGTAATCGGGAGGCTTAGTAATCATGTGTACCCGATATTAAAGAGAATGAATATTCGCTGCTCCCCATGCTAATAATACCGCCTACTTCTTGGTTGGGGCTGGCTTCATTGCCAAGAGGTGGGCAGGATTATGGCGTGGGGAGCAGTGAATATTCATTTTCTTTTTTAGTTAGCACACTGTTAGCCTTTTTGAGAGCCTTTAGGAACATTTGTGAAAGGTTTTGATACTGGATTATATTTAGATAATTCACTAATCTCAGGTTGCCCACTGCTTTATTTACTAAAAAGAGCAGCTCCAGATTGGAGATAGGAACTCTTAAGTATATCACATTGTATATAATTGCATTTCAAATCTTGTTGTTTTGTTAATAAATGCTTGTAAATATATATTCTTCATGCCTGTCTTTCTCTATTGTCTAGATGTGATGAGTTTGCCTCAGAACCTCTGGAGTTGGCGCAGACCTGTAGGCATTTCACACAAATATAGTGAGGGGAGAATTGAATCACACTGCATCCTAGATATGTGGAAGTTGTTAAGACGCTCTGGTCCCAAATTATCAAAGCTTTTACGCCAAAAAAACTCACAAAAATTTGGAAAGTTGTGCCAAGATTTGGCATTTTCACTCTAAAATTGGCAGAGCTTGGGTGGGACGGGGGCGTGAAAGCACAGCTCCTTTAACCCCTTCACGACCTTGGACGGATCTATCCGTCATGGAGCGTGTGAGGTTAAGCCCCGCACCCTGCTTGCGGCTATCGGCGCACATATCAGCTGTTTTTAAGAGCTGACATGTGTGCCTGCATGTTCCGAGTGGAATCGCATTCCACCCGGAACATTTAACCCCTTACATCTCACTGCCAAAAATATGTGAATAACTAGGTCCATATCAGCATAATAATCCCATGAAGAATTACCAAAACCAGATTCTATACCTACAAAAAGACCTTCATATTCAATAGTATAAATATTCAAAAACTATAATGATTCAAATGCAATATATATTTTATTTATTATTTATACAAAAATGGGTCTAGAATTTCAAAGAGGACAGAAAAAGACACAGACCGTGCACATAAAAAACTAAAAACCGCAGGGGGGTGTGTGTACAAGATGTATGGTCTGAGCATCACATGATTATACAGATATATACATGAGCAACATGATTACATATAAAAAAAAGTCTGGCAGTGAGATGTATATGCGCGCGGCCATGATTTTTACTTAACGCCGCCCCCACCGGAAGTCACGTGCGCGAGCACGTGACTTTCGGTGGTTGCCATGGTAGCACAGGGTCAGGTGATGACGCCTGTAGCTATCATGACTCATTTCCTTTCAATGCCGGAATACAGCCGGCATTGAAAGTAAAGCACCGTATCTGCAGTTCTCAGCTGTGTAGCTGAGATCTGCAGATAGATCAGAGCGATCGGATTGCTGATCGCTATAGCCCCCTAGGGGGACTAGTAAAATAAAAAATATAGTAAAAAAAAAAGTTTAAAAAAAATAAAAAAAAAAAACCTAAAAGTTCAAATCACCCCCCTTTCCCTCATTGAAAATTAAAGGGTTAAAAAATAAAAAATATGCACATATTTGGTATTGCCGCGTTCAGACATGCCCGATCTATCAAAATAAAAATCAATTAATCTGATCAGTAAACGGTGTAGCGGCAAAAAAATTCCAAAATTCCAAACACCAAAATTACATTTTTTGGTCGCCGCAAGTTTTGCGCAAAATTCAATAACAAGCGATCAAAACGTAGCATCTGCACAAAAATGGAAAATGGTACCATTAGAAACGTCAGCTCAAGACGCAAAAAATAAGCCGTCACTGACCATAGATCCCAAAAAATGAGAACGTTACGAGTTTTGGAAAATGGCGCAAAACGTGCGCCAATTTTTTTTACAAGCTTGTCAATTTTTTTAACCCCTTAAATACAAGTAAACCTATACATGTTTGGTGTCTACAAACTCGCACTGACCTGAGGCATCCCACTGACACATCAGTTTTACCATATAGTGAACACGGTGAATAAAATATCCCAAAAACTATTGTACGATCACACTTTTTTTGCAATTTTTCCGCACTTGGAATTTTTTTGCCGTTTTCCAGTACACTATATGGTAAAACTTATGGTTTCATTTAAAAGTACAACTCGTCCCGCAAAAAACAAGCCCTCATATGGCAAGATTGACAGAAAAATAAAAAAGTTACGGCTCTCGGAAGAAGGGGAGCAAAAAACAAAAACCCAAAAACGGAAAGTGTCCAGGGGCTGAAGGGGTTAATTCATGACGAGCTGTGGTGTTCCCTATGCCAGAAATCTCACTCCAGTCCCTGATGGGAGTAATATTTCTAGCATGGCACAAGGAGGCACATTCCACTTGTCAAACGCTCCAGATTCATGAGGAGGCATTTACCTCTTCATGAATCAGGAGCGGCCCCCGCAGAAATGAGGCTTTTTATGTTATAAAACTCATTCCTTTAAAAAGGATAATTGTTGTAATAAAAAAAACTAAAGGATTTTATCTGTCTGATATCCAAGAGATTATTTTTTTTGTGGGGCTACCCACAAATAGAGATGAGTGGACCCGTTGAAGTTCGGGTTCAGCTTTTTCAGACGGACGTTCGATAAAGTTCAGTTCGGGAACCGGACTTGTCCTGAACCCTGCTGGAAGTCACTGATTGGGCAGTTCGGGTCTCCGCCCACATGCAACCGGCCATTAACAGAGTATTTATTACCGAGGGAGGGAGGGCGGGTTTTTTCCTTGTACACAATACATCCTATAACGATGTTTTTACCTCCCCGTGAAAACCATTCAAACTCTGCAAGCGGCTCACACTGGGCCGAGCACTGAGTGTATCCGAGCACTGCAATGCTAGATCGAGTGGTTAGGATACATAAAGCACCCGAACTCCAAACTCTAACACTGATTTTTTTTTATAAAGTCTGTATTCAGTACAAAAACCGAACTTTACTATTTAGGTTCACTCATCTCTGCCCACAAACCTTTATTACAGTTTAGATTATGGGTGTAGAAGAGACCAGAACTGAAAGGGGCCTATCTCTTTGTGAAAAGCAAATAACATTTATGATACCTATGCTGGGGTTTTGTGAATTTAATGGGATTCGGTCAATAAGTGTTTACCTCTTAATTAAAAATCAGAATAATATAAAGACAGTGTCACATTAGGTACGGGGAAAGGGAAACCCTGTGTGTAGCAAAGTGGGAGATGGTGACCTCTGACCAAGCCTACCGCTGGGCCCTGGGTTCCCTCACTGCCTTAGCTAGGTTCCACATCTATGCGCTGAGCCGGATACCTGACCCACGACTGACCATGATCTGGGCCCTAGGTAGGGAACGGATGGGATGAGCTCTTCGTCAACCCCACTAGGCACTAAAGGACACACAGAGATAACAAACAAGGGCAAACAATATACAAGTTATCTCTAGACGACTCAGTAAGAAGTTTGGTAAAGAGCAACAATGATCCTACTGGTGTGTGCAAGCCGCCTGCTTGCATCCAGAGCTTGTGAAAGAACTGAATATCACCTGCCCAAGTCTAGGGAAAATGATAGTATTTAAACCCAATGGGAAATAAAGAATATTAGTAGCTGAAGGGAAGAGGAGCTCCCCTGGATCCTAAAGAAAAAAGGATGAAAAACCAGCAGAGGAGATACCAGTACACTGAATACTAACAGCAGAAATAATAGAATGTGAGGGAGTATTTTGCACAGCCAAATGCTGTGACCTTCTATTGTCGGACATCGCAGGATTTTCTGTTACCCGTGACAGCCAGTGACTTTGGTTCCAATGATGTAATTTACTGCTAGTTTTGATAAAATTACTGTATTATCACTAGGGGATTATCACTACAGAGCTAGTAAAAATGCTGCCATGTACCCTCCATCTCCATTAGCTGTGTATAACCCCGCCCTCACCTCATTGGCAGCTTTCTGTCTATGCTCATTATACACAGCTGTCAATCAGTGATGTGGGTGGGTTTATACACAGTGGAGCATTTCGAGAACTGCTAGATCTTAAGCAGATAAAACGGTTTATCAAAACTTCAGAAAGCAGCCAAGTAAGTGACACATTGCTGGAATCAGGGTCTTTTGCTTATACAGGTCGATTGGACACATGTTAGAGTTGGCTTTATTCCTCCTAATCTATAAACCACATCCCGAAACTATGCGCTATTAAATTTTATATATTTAATCTGAAAAGTAGGCAGTGTTTATAAACATACAGTATATAAAAGATGTTTCAAAGGGAAACAAAACAATAAAGCATATAAAATTACATAAAATAAAAGGGAATAATGAGGGAAAATAAATGAACCTGGATCACAAACATAGATTCAGATTTATAGAGGGAAGGACGCCAATGGAACGTGGAACAATCCTATACAGCAATGTTGAATGAGAATTATAATTGGCATTAGCATTTTATTAACACAATTTACCCCCACATACTTCCACTCTGGTGACACATAACACAGCTGGACTTCAGATAACTACAGAATGTGTCTAAAGGCCCTGTCACACACACAGATAAATCTGTGGCAGATCTGTGGCAGATCTGTGGCAGATCTGTGGCAGATCTGTGGCAGATCTGTGGCAGATCTGTGGCAGATCTGTTGCTGCAGTGAAATTGTGGACAATCAGTGCCAGGTTTGTGGCTGTGTACAAATGGAACAATATGTCCATGATTTCACTGCAACCACAGATCTTCCAAAGATTTATCTGTGTGTGTGACAGGGCCTTTAGGGGTACTTTGCACACTACGACATCGCAGGTGCGATGTCGGTGGGGTCATGTCGAAAGTGACGCACTTCATGCGTCGCTCTCGACATTGTAGTGTGTAAAGCCTAGATTATACGATTAACGAGCGCAAAAGCGTCGTAATCGTATCATCGTTGTAGCGTCGGCGAAAACCATAATTACCTTGCTGCGACAGTCCGATGTTGTTCCTCGTTCCTGCGGCAGCACACATCGCTATGTGTGAAGTCGCAGGAGCGAGGAACATCACCTTACCTGCTTCACCGCGGCTCCTGTCGGCTATGCGGAAGGAAGGTGGTGGGCGGGATGTTTACGTCCCGCTCATCTCCGCCCCTCCGCTTCTATTGGCCGCCTGCCGTGTGACGTCGCTATGATGCCGCACGGCCCGCCCCCTTAATAAGGAGGCAGGTCGCCGGCCAGAGCAACGTCGCAGGGCAAGGTGAGTGCATGTGAAGCTGGCGTAGTGATAATGTTCGCTACGCCAGCTATCACCACATATCGCTGCTGTGACAGGGGCGGGGACTATCGCACTCGGCATCGCAGCATCGGCTTGCGATGTTGCAGTGTGCAAAGTACCCCTTAGTCTTAGAAAATTATGAGATTCCCAACTTTTACAATGTTCTTGCCCCTGGATATCCCAGACAAAAGATATTACTGTCATCTTTCCTCTCATGATTTTATCTGTTCATAGATAGGAAACATTGCATAGATATTTTCATCTCCCTGGCCAATATCCATTTGGTGAGACCCTGGCCATCACCCAATGATGCAGAACAATGCTTTGCATTCTCCGTTTTATCACAAATTCGAAAATATCACTTTTCTAATATATCAATGCAGTTCATAAAACCTCAATTCATATTTTCTATAACGGGAAACAAAGGATTTGAATTTATCTGCTATTTTTCTGTTTAACTGGTGCTCTTATCTCTACCGGTCATAAATCTGTCCTTTTCTGCATTCTTGTGCATTCAAGTTGAGATTGGCCTCACATCTGCTAGAGCATTCTTTTTAGTTACTTGTTTCCAAAGGAGGGGGTCAGCTACATAGGGGTCTTGTTGCGTCTTTATGGATTTTATAATTTCTATACGACACAGGACTACATATTAATGCATCTTTTTCCAAAATTGAGCTTTTCACCCCTTGAAAGCCAGGGTCATTTTTGGGACACTTTCCTGGACTTGGTGCTTAAAAGGTTTAATAAAATCAGAAATATTACTGTAATGATTCTCATACGACTTTGCTTGTGGAGATCCATTGTATGTGTTTGGTTTCCTGTTGTCTGCATTCTTCAGGGTTAGGTCCAATAGGAGGAGCCTATTCTGTCATGCCTCGTTCCGGAGGTCACGCTGCCTTATCTTGGAACTGTTTTCCTTGGTACGCCACGAGTGAATAGTTCCTGCTCTGCAGTGTGTGTTTCTGGTTCTTGTGAGTCTATTCTGATGCTGCTAGCTACCTAGTACTCGTTTCCCTGACCTCCGTCCTTCCCGTCTTGTCTTACCTCTCTGTCCCCCTAACCCGTTCTCTGCTTTGTTATCCTGTCTCCACTCCCTCTATACTTACTTGTACTCTCGCTTTAAGACCCAGGCTTGCTATCTGACTACAGCTCTGCTCCCCTCCGGCCCCTGACGATACCTCCTGTCTTTCCGACCCTCGGCTCTCACTTGACTCCAGCTCCACTTATCCTTCTGTACCTACGTGACTTCCTGGTACTGAATTACGGCTTGATCGACCATTCTATTGCAGCCTTCTGCGGATGCTAGTGACCTCTAGTGGGCTTCAAATATAAAAAATAAATTAATCCTGCACCACCAGGGTTTAGCTTCACAGTTTAGTGGCTGAAGGAAAGCTGCTCCAGTCCTTGAAAAATAACGAGCCACGAGGAGCACACTCAGATGAGAAATAAAATGTCTCAAAGGATTATTCACAGAAGAAGAAAAAGTGTCTCCACTCCAAGGTCCATAAAAATGGATTTATTAATACAAAAAGATGTATACAAAATAAAACAGTGGTGGAACTGGGTGCAAGCTCCTCCTGGGAGTAGGTAGCATATTGGCCTCTATACCTATCTTGGCTTTGAGCAGTTTGTGGCTTTCTGGATCTCGCTATGTTCGGGGTCCACCTTGATTTAGGATAAATGGCAGCCTGGATTTTTCCTTTCCACAGAGAGTTTACTTCTCCTTACCAGACACCATTGCTAGAGGATAGAAGTGACTGGAAGTAGCCCCACCGCCTCCAGCATTCATACACCTCTCCCACCAATACTTAGTCTTCACCTCCTGGGTCCTCAGACACAGACATCTTTCTCTATTTTTCCTGTCAGAAAAGGACCCGGAAATGTCCTCACTGCTGCGTCACTTCCTTTTACTATATAAGGCAAAGGTAGTTTTGAGAACGGCCAGCAGCGGTCAGTGTAGATGCTACAACTCTCAGAGCAAGGCTTCAGAAGGCACAGATAATGCGCAACATTATAAAGCAGGGGCGGGGAACCTCCGGCCCACGGGCCCCATGCGGCCCGCCATGACCTTTTAAGCGGCCCCCGGGCAGATTACCGGGGGCTGCAGTGCTGGGGCCGCCGGCACTTTAAATGACCACATGCACTGTTTGGGCAAAACAATGGGCTCTCCTGCTGTCCAGTGTTAGCGTGATCAGCGGTGTGTGCCCGTCCCTCTGCTCTTCGGAGCGATGTGCCCGCACCTCTGTCCTTTCGTGCTGTGTGCCCGCCACTCTGCCCTCCAGAGCGATCTGCCCGCCCCTCTTTCCTCTCGTGGGGTGTGCCCGCCCCTCTGCCCTCCGGAGCGATCTTCCCCTTCTGCCCCCTTCGGAGCGATGTGCCCGCCCCTATGTCCTCTCGTGTGGTGTGACTGCACCTTTGAACTCTGGAGCAATCTGCCCGCCCCTCTGTCTCGTGTGGTGTGCCCGCCCCTCTGTCCTCCGGAGCGGTGTGTCCGCTCCTCTGCCCTCCCTCCGGTGCTATGTGTGTGCGCGCCTGCACTCTGCTCCCCGTCCAGTACTTTGTGTACCATCCCCCCAGAGTTGAGTGCAATGAGCAGTGCTGTGTCCCTCACCCCATGCTGTGTATCAGCTCAGGTTTGTGGCTCCCCAGTAATGTCAGGGCTCTGCAGGTGCTGTGTGCAGAGCGCCCTGACATTACTGGTGGGCAGTGCTGTGTGCCCTCCCAATGCTGTGTATCACCCCCAGTGTTGTGTTCCCCCAGTGATGTCTGTACCCCCCTCACTGATGTCTTTGCCCCCAGCCCTTCTTGTGATGTTTGTGCCCCCAGCCCCTCTTGCGTTGTGTATGCCCCCCAGCATCTCCTATTATGTGTATGGCCCCCAGCCCCTCTTGTGTTGTTTGCCTTCAGCGTCTCCTGTGACTTATACATCACATTGGAGACACTGGGGACATACACAACACAGGAGGGGCTGTGGGCATTTACATCACAGTAGGGGCTGTGGGCATTTACATCACAGGAGGGGCTGGGAACATATATATGTCCCCAGCTCCTCATGTGATGTATGTGCCTCCAGTGTCTCCTGTGATGTGTACAGTTAGGTCCAGAAATATTTGGACAGTGACACAATTTTCGCGAGTTGGGCTCTGCATGCCACCACATTGGATTTGAAATGAAACCTCTACAACAGAATTCAAGTGCAGATTGTAACATTTAATTTTGAAGGTTTGAACAAAAATATCTGATAGAAATTGTAGGAATTGTACACATTTCTTTACAAACACTCCACATTTTAGGAGGTCAAAAGTAATTGGACAAATAAACCAAACCCAAACAAAATATTTTTATTTTCAATATTTTGTTGCGAATCCTTTGGAGGCAATCACTGCCTTAAGTCTGGAACCCATGGACATCACCAAACGCTGGGTTTCCTCCTTCTTAATGCTTTGCCAGGCCTTTACAGCCGCAGCCTTCAGGTCTTGCTTGTTTGTGGGTCTTTCCATCTTGTCTGGATTTGAGCAAGTGAAATGCATGCTCAATTGGGTTAAGATCTGGTGATTGACTTGGCCATTGCAGAATGTTCCACTTTTTTGCACTCATGAACTCCTGGGTAGCTTTGGCTGTATGCTTGGGGTCATTGTCCATCTGTACTATGAAGTGGCTTTGAGCAGTTTGTGGCTTTCTGGATCTCGCTATGTTCGGGGTCCACCTTGATTTAGGATAAATGGCAGCCTGGATTTTTCCTTTCCACAGAGAGTTTACTTCTCCTTACCAGACACCATTGCTAGAGGATAGAAGTGACTGGAAGTGGCCCCACCGCCTCCAGCATTCATACACCTCTCCCACCAATACTTAGTCTTCACCTCCTGGGTCCTCAGACACAGACATCTTTCTCTATTTTTCCTGTCCGAAAAGGACCCGGAAATGTCCTCACTGCTGCGTCACTTCCTTTTACTATATAAGGCAAAGGTAGTTTTGAGAACGGCCAGCAGCGGTCAGTGTAGATGCTACAACTCTCAGAGCAAGGCTTCAGAAGGCACAGATAATGCGCAACATTATAGAGCAGGGGCGGGGAACCTCCGGTCCACGGGCCCCATGCGGCCCGCCATGACCTTTTAAGCGGCCCCCGGGCAGATTACCGGGGGCTGCAGTGCTGGGGCCGCCGGCACTTTAAATGACCACATGCACTGTTTGGGCGAACCAATGGGCTCTCCTGCTGTCCAGTGTTAGCGTGATCAGCGGTGTGTGCCCGTCCCTCTGCTCTTCGGAGCGATGTGCCCGCACCTCTGTCCTTTCGTGCTGTGTGCCCGCCACTCTGCCCTCCAGAGCGATCTGCCCGCCCCTCTTTCCTCTCGTGGGGTGTGCCCGCCCCTCTGCCCTCCAGAGCGATCTGCCCGCCCCTCTTTTCTCTCGTGCGGTGTGCTCGCCCCTCTGTCCTCTCTTGCGGTGTGCCCGCCCCTCTGCCCTCCGGAGCGATCTGCCCCCTCTGCCGCCCTTCGAAGCGATGTGCCCGCCCCTCTGTCTCGTGTGGTGTGCCTGCCCCTCTGTCCTCCGGAGCGGTGTGTCCGCTCCTCTGCCCTCCCTCCGGTGCTATGTGTGTGCGCGCCTGCACTCTGCTCCCCGTCCAGTACTTTGTGTACCATCCCCCCAGAGTTGAGTGCAATGAGCAGTGCTGTGTCCCTCACCCCATGCTGTGTATCAGCTCAGGTTTGTGGCTCCCCAGTAATGTCAGGGCTCTGCAGGTGCTGTGTGCAGAGCGCCCTAACATTACTGGTGGGCAGTGCTGTGTGCCCTCCCAATGCTGTGTATTACCCCCAGTGTTGTGTTCCCCCAGTGATGTCTGTACCCCCCTCACTGATGTCTTTGCCCCCAGCCCTTCTTGTGATGTTTGTGCCCCCAGCCCCTCTTGCGTTGTGTATGCCCCCCAGCATCTCCTGTTATGTGTATGGCCCCCAGCCCCTCTTGTGTTGTTTGCCTTCAGCGTCTCCTGTGACTTATACATCACATTGGAGACACTGGGGACATACACAACACAGGAGGGGCTGTGGGCATTTACATCACAGTAGGGGCTGTGGGCATTTACATCACAGGAGGGGCTGGGAACATATATATGTCCCCAGCTCCTCATGTGATGTATGTGCCTCCAGTGTCTCCTGTGATGTGTACAGTTAGGTCCAGAAATATTTGGACAGTGACACAATTTTCGCGAGTTGGGCTCTGCATGCCACCACATTGGATTTGAAATGAAACCTCTACAACAGAATTCAAGTGCAGATTGTAACATTTAATTTGAAGGTTTGAACAAAAATATCTGATAGAAATTGTAGGAATTGTACACATTTCTTTACAAACACTCCACATTTTAAGAGGTCAACATTAATTGGACAAATAAACCAAACCCAAACAAAATATTTTTATTTTCAATATTTTGTTGCGAATCCTTTGGAGGCAATCACTGCCTTAAGTCTGGAACCCATGGACATCACCAAACGCTGGGTTTCCTCCTTCTTAATGCTTTGCCAGGCCTTTACAGCCGCAGCCTTCAGGTCTTGCTTGTTTGTGGGTCTTTCCATCTTGTCTGGATTTGAGCAAGTGAAATGCATGCTCAATTGGGTTAAGATCTGGTGATTGACTTGGCCATTGCAGAATGTTCCACTTTTTTGCACTCATGAACTCCTGGGTAGCTTTGGCTGTATGCTTGGGGTCATTGTCCATCTGTACTATGAAGCGCCGTCCGATCAACTTTGCGGCATTTGGCTGAATCTGGGCTGAAAGTATATCCCTGTACACTTCAGAATTCATCCGGCTACTCTTGTCTGCTGTTATGTCATCAATAAACACAAGTGACCCAGTGCCATTGAAAGCCATGCATGCCCATGCCATCACGTTGCCTCCACCATGTTTTACAGAGGATGTGGTGTGCCTTGGATCATGTGCCGTTCCCTTTCTTCTCCAAACTTTTTTCTTCCCATCATTCTGGTACAGGTTGATCTTTGTCTCATCTGTCCATAGAATACTTTTCCAGAACTGAGCTGGCTTCATGAGGTGTTTTTCAGTAAATTTAACTCTGGCCTGTCTATTTTTGGAATTGATGAACGGTTTGCATCTAGATGTGAACCCTTTGTATTTACTTTCATGGAGTCTTCTCTCTTTACTGTTGACTTAGAGACAGATACACCTACTTCACTGAGAGTGTTCTGGACTTCAATTGATGTTGTGAACGGGTTCTTCTTCACCAAAGAAAGTATGCGGCGATCATCCACCACTGTTGTCATCCGTGGACGCCCAGGCCTTTTTGAGTTCCCAAGCTCACCAGTCAATTCCTTTTTTCTCAGAATGTACCCGACTGTTGATTTTGCTACTCCAAGCATGTCTGCTATCTCTCTGATGGATTTTTTCTTTTTTTTCTGCCTCAGGATGTTCTGCTTCACCTCAATTGAGAGTTCCTTAGACCGCATGTTGTCTGGTCACAGCAACAGCTTCCAAATGCAAAACCACACACCTGTAATCAACCCCAGACCTTTTAACTACTTCATTGATTACAGGTTAACGAGGGAGACGCCTTCAGAGTTAATTGCAGCCCTTAGAGTCCCTTGTCCAATTTCTTTTGGTCCCTTGAAAAAGAGGAGGCTATGCATTACAGAGCTATGATTCCTAAACCCTTTCTCCGATTTGGATGTGAAAACTCTCATATTGCAGCTGGGAGTGTGCACTTTCAGCCCATATTATATATATAATTGTATTTCTGAACATGTTTTTGTAAACAGCTAAAATAACAAAACTTGTGTCACTGTCCAAATATTTCTGGCCCTGACTGTATATACAGCAATCCCAGCGTTTCCTTTGTGTTGTGTATACGTCAGTCCCAGCGTTTTCAATGTGATGTATATGCCCCCAGCCCCTCCAGTGATGTATGTGCCTTCAGTGACTCCTGTAATGTATATAGAACAGTCCCAGTGTCTCCTATGTGTTATAGGTGCCTCTAGCGTCTTTTGTGATGTATATGATTTACCAAATATTATTATGACAAAGAGTTGACTGCGCTTTAGACCGAGACAAACCTAGAAAAGTAATTGTGAGAAGCAACATGATTAGTATTGTGACGCCCTGGGCAAGCCAGGGGTCACAGGTCATAACACCACCACACCCTACACCCCAGATAGGTACATCAAAGCTACACAAAAATCCTTGTTGCCTTCCTCCAGGGGCTGATGTCCACACCAGGGGGTGGGCCAGGCGGTTGGCTCCGCCCACCGAGGAGTTCACAGCCCTGGAGGCGGGAAACCAGGCAGTTCAAGCTAAGGGAGTGAAGTAGAAGGAAGTGGTAGAGGAGGACAGTGAGAGTGGTGACAGAAAAAGTAACAGTTAAGAAAGCCTGAAGTTGGTCCGGGTGTGTGCCCCGGACTGAGATAGCAAGGTCAGCAGACGGCGGTGACTGTCTGCAGGAGAGGCTGCTTGGAGGTTGCCGGAAGGACCGTGGACGGGTGGTGGCCCGGCGGTACCGGAGCGGTATACGAAGAGCACTCAGCACCATTAGAAGGGGCCTTTCGGATCCCGGCAAGGCTAGGAGTCGCCGTGAATTTGCCAAATCCGTCAGTGAAGGGGACCTCTGGGTCTCCCAACAACCAAGTCCCGATTGAAGGCAACAGTCCAACCGTTAGAGAGAGACACCGCCACCGCCAGGGCACCAGTTTCTCAGGGCCAGCGCCTGCGGGCAAAGTAGGGCTCCTCCGGCCCATAACCAAGTCGGGGAGCGGGTTACCGGTGGGAACCCATCGCTACCATCATCATCTTAGGTGCAGGAAAAGGGACCGTCACCGTCAACTACTGGGGAAAAGCAACTGCAGCCGTCCGTGGGAACCGTCTTTCCAGCCGTGTGTTTTACCGAGAACTGTGTCCCCGTCTCAGGCTGAGTGAGTACCACAGTACCGTGAGGCACAGCGCTGCCCCCGCGTCCCTGCACCCCACCAAGCCCTGCACCGGCCCCGCCATCCCTCATCCACCCACCTCATCACTGGGCCCCGGGACAACTACCCCCCTACCCACGGAGGGGAGAACCAACAACTTTGCTGCTCCCTGTCATCGCTCCCGGGATCCCCATACAGAGCAGCGGTGGTGTCCACATAATCACCACAACCGTGGGTGGCGTCACGGACAATAAACAATCCCAAAGACCAATCCCTTTTCACTCACGGGCGAGGAGCGCCGCTCGAGTCCCCGGGATCCGGCCCATCGCTCGAGCCACCGAGCAGCAGCAGCAGGCCGCAGCAGCCGCGGCAGCCGGACCCGAGCAGTGGGAGAGCGCGGCGTCCCCTCCTCCGCCCGCGACAGCTTGGCGTCACGAACAGGATCTTACCGCTCTGCCATTGGGTAGAGGTGCACCTTGTAACCGTCGGAGGTGTCCGGCCGAAAAATTTCGGAAGTCGCCATCTTTGGCATGAAAAGTTCCCGCTCGAGTGTCTTCTCGAGTAGCGGAGGCGCGAAGGCCAAGACCCCGCCCCGATAGAGGAGGGGCCGGAAAGAGGCTAAGGGGGACGAAATGGCGACTGGTCGCATGTAGCCGCGGCTATAAAAGCAGGGACGCCAGGACTCTGCAAACATCTTGTTCCTGGGAGAAGCCGCCAGCAACATGTGGATGCCGTCCCGCAGCACCATAGCCCCCGCGCCTGGAACCGCGGCGTGGGTGGAGATCCGGACCGCGCAGCTCTACCAGAGGCTGCAGGTCAAAATGCAGCTCCTCATGGAGGAGTGGGAGACCGACATGGCGGATGTCATAGCGACCGTGCGGAGACGAGAGGAGGAAGCGGAGGAAGGGAGGGTGAGTGACCCACGCCCCGATGCCCTTGAAGGGCCGGTCATCGCGGCTGCGGGACCCGGTCTAAACCCTCTCGCCCTGCTGCCTCCCTCGCCACCCGTCTCGGAAGCCGTGACCCCGCCACTAGGCCCGCTACCACCGCAACCGGTAGCGATACCCTGCATGCCCGCCCAGGCGGGCCGACCTGTAGCCGGAGCCCGTAGTCGACCGGAGGTGCTGCCATGGAAAGCCCCGAAAACCGAACCGGAGGCGTCCCCCGAGAAAGTCCCCGAGCCGGAGCCGACAGTCCGCTCCGTGCCGAAGGCCCAGCCGCGGAAAGCCCCTGTGCCCATCCCCCATACCTCGGCTGAGGTTGCGCCGGGTTGCCGATGCAAGGCAGCGTCTAAGGCCAAGTCACCGCGGGACCTGTCGCCCAGAGTACCAGCAGTGGGCAATGTCCAACAGGTCTCGCGGGGCCCGACCCGTGCGCCGGAGCTCGCAGCAGCGCCGTACTGGGACAGGGAGCCGGTACCGCTGGGCCTGGAAATCGGTGAAAGAGAGAGAAAGAAGGCGGAGATGGTGGCCCGTACGATCCGGGAGAAGGAGAGCCTGAGACAAGCTACCTTCCGGGTCCGGGGCCCGCTGTATGAAGGGCAGGTGAGGCGGTTTGATGTCCGCCGGGGCTATGGATTTATTTATGAACCGGGCCTGGAGGCCGAAGTGTTTATAGCCCGGCGGGATGTGAATGCTCATCTGCCAGAGGAGCACCCCGGTCGTAACCTGATGCCGGGCGACATAGTCCAATACACCCGGCACTGTGGGGAGAGGGGGTGGTTCGCGCTGGATGCTAAGTTGAGGGGCAGCCAGGAGTCCCGTGTGAGCGCTGCGCCCCCTCCCTCAGGCGATGTCGAGGACTCAGAATGATGGCAGCGGAGCACCGTTGCACCGTCCCGGTACTGACCACCAGTGTGAAGAAAGTATGTGTGTTTAAAAAGTTTGCAAGTTTATGAGAAAATGAGTGATCACCGAAGTCTTACCTGATTACCGTGATTGGAACCGGCCGTTGCCGGCATTGTTGTCCCCGTAGGGACCCTTCAAAAGTTGCATAGAGAACTCTCTATGGACAAGCCCGTGAACTTGCAGGGCAACCACAAACGTTAGTGGCTTGTAAATAAAATCTGTTGTTGCAGCTAACCGTTACCGCCTCCGGAGAGGCAGGTTGGAGGGAGGGCCCGCAGTGGAGCAGGCTGGGGCCCAGCCACCACAGGAACCGGTGGCTACCTTCTGGAGGGGAAGGACAGATCCCGCTCGGGTAACTGGTTCAGGACTGGGGTCAAGGGGTGCTGCCTGGGTTTTAGGGGCAGCATCAGGGCCAGGTTACTTGGGTGGGAGAGAGCGGCAGCCGCAACCGTTTAAAATGTTAGTAACGTTTAAGAAATGAACCACCCGATGTGGGATGAAGTTATTTTATATGTATGTTTACCTTTTATATCTTTTCAGAAAATAAAACCGGTGTTGGACGGGCAGCCCGCGGACGGTCTGCATTTTGCTAAGGGGGAATGTGACGCCCTGGGCAAGCCAGGGGTCACAGGTCATAACACCACCACACCCTACACCCCAGATAGGTAAACCAAAGCTACACAAAAATCCTTGTTGCCTTCCTCCAGGGGCTGATGTCCACACCAGGGGGTGGGCCAGGCGGTTGGCTCTGCCCACCGAGGAGTTCACAGCCCTGGAGGCGGGAAACCAGGCAGTTCAAGCTAAGGGAGTGAAGTAGAAGGAAGTGGTAGAGGAGGACAGTGAGAGTGGTGACAGAAAAAGTAACAGTTAAGAAAGCCTGAAGTTGGTCCGGGTGTGTGCCCCGGACTGAGATAGCAAGGTCAGCAGACGGCGGTGACTGTCCGCAGGAGAGGCTGCTTGGAGGTTGCCGGAAGGACCGTGGACAGGTGGTGGCCCGGCGGTACTGGAGCGGTATACGAAGAGCAGTCAGCACCATTGGCAGGGGCCTTTCGGATCCCGGCAAGGCTAGGAGTCGCCGTGAATTTGCCAAATCCGTCAGTGAAGGGGACCTCTGGGTCTCCCAACAACCAAGTCCCGATTGAAGGCAACAGTCCAATCGTTAGAGAGAGACACCGCCACCGCCAGGGCACCAGTTTCTCAGGGCCAGCGCCTGCGGGCAAAGTAGGGCTCCTCCGGCCCATAACCAAGTCGGGGAGCGGGTTACCGGTGGGAACCCATCGCTACCATCATCATCTTAGGTGCAGGAAAAGGGACCGTCACCGTCAACTACTGGGGAAAAGCAACTGCAGCCGTCCGTGGGAACCGTCTTTCCAGCCGTGTGTTTTACCGAGAACTGTGTCCCCGTCTCAGGCTGAGTGAGTACCACAGTGCCGTGAGGCACAGCGCTGCCCCCGCGTCCCTGCACCCCACCAAGCCCTGCACCGGCCCCGCCATCCCTCATCCCCCAACTCATCACTGGGCCCCGGGACGACCACCCCCTACCCACGGAGGGGAGAACCAACAACTTTGCTGCTCCCTGTCATCGCTCCCAGGATCCCCATACAGGGCAGCGGTGGTGTCCATACAATCACCACAACCGTGGGTGGCGTCACGGACAATAAACAATCCCAAAGACCAATCCCTTTTCACTCACGGGCGAGGAGCGCCGCTCGAGTCCCCAGGATCCGGCCTATCTCGAGCCACCGAGCAGCAGCAGCAGGCCGCAGCAGCCGCGGCAGCCGAACCCGAGCAGTGGGAGAGCGCGGCGTCCCCTCCTCCGCCCGCGACAGTATCCCCGAACATCACAGCCGCACCAAAGAGAAGCTGCTCCGGCCGCCACGGTAGGGGTAAGTTAATTAATTGTTTGACCAAATATAGCCGGGTCATTTTCACATTGATAATTTTGTGCGGCCCCCGAAGGTTGGTAGAAATTTCCAAATGGCCCCGGCCAATAAAATAGGTTCCCCACCCCTGTTATAGAGGAACACACGGCCCTTCAGGGGACATTCTAGCAGTGTCTACTCTGGTTCACTGCACACTCACAGCCCCACTCAGTACATGTCATACACACACGGCTCCGCTCCGTACACACACGGCTCTGCTCCGTACATGTCGTACACACACGGCTCCGCTCCGTACACCTCGTACACACGCGGCTCCACTTCGTACACACACAGGCCAACTCTGCACACCTCGCACACACGGCTCCGCTCCATACATGTGATATAAATACTGCTCTGCTCCATACATATACACACACGGTCCGCTCCGTACACACACGGCTCCGCACACCTCGTACACACGCGGCTCTGCTCCGTACACCTCGTAAACACGTGGCTCTGCTCCGTACACCTCGTACACATGCAGCTCTGCTCCGTACACAGCGTTCACACGCGGCTCTGCTCCGTACACCTTGTACACACGCGGCTCCGCTCTGTACACCTCGTACACACGCGGCTCCGCTCCGTACACCTCGTACACACGCGGCTCTGCTCCGTACACCTCGTACATGCTCGGCTCTGCTCTGTACACCTCGTACACACACACGGCTATGCTCCGTACACCTCGTACACACGCGGCTCCGCTCCGTACACCTCGTACACACGCCGCTCCGCTCCGTACACCTCGTACACACGCGGCTCCGCTCCGTACACCTCGTACATACTCGGCTCCGTACACCTCGTACACACACGGCTCCGCTCCGTACACCTCGTACACACACGGCTCCGCTCCGTACACTTCGTACACACACGGCTCCGCTCCGTACACCTCGTACACACACGGCTCTGCTCCGTACACCTCGTACACACACGGCTCCGCTCCGTACACCTCGTACACACACGGCTCCGCTCCGTACACCTCGTACACACACGGCTCCGCTCCGTACACCTCGTACACACACGGCTCCGCTCCGTACACCTCGTACACACACGGCTCCGCTCCGTACACCTCGTACACACACGGCTCCGCTCCGTACACCTCGTACACACACGGCTCCGCTCCGTACACCTCGTACACACACGGCTCCGCTCCGTACACCTCGTACACACACGGCTCCGCTCCGTACACCTCGTACACACACGGCTCCGCTCCGTACACTTCGTACACACACGGCTCCGCTCCGTACACCTCGTACACACACGGCTCCGCTCCGTACACTTCGTACACACACGGCTCCGCTCCGCACACCTCATACACACACGACTCCGCTCCGTACACCTCATGCACACACGGTTCCGCTTCGTACACCTCGTACACACACGGCTCCGCTCCGTACACACACGGCTCCGCTCCGTACACTTCGTACACACACGGCTCAGCTCCGTACACTTCGTACACACACGGCTCTGCTCCGTACACCTCGTACACACACGGCTCAGCTCCGTACACTTCGTACACACACGGCTCAGCTCCGTACACTTCGTACACACACGGCTCAGCTCCGTACACTTCGTACACACACGGCTCAGCTCC
Source organism: Anomaloglossus baeobatrachus (assembly GCF_048569485.1). NCBI lineage: Eukaryota > Metazoa > Chordata > Amphibia > Anura > Aromobatidae > Anomaloglossus > Anomaloglossus baeobatrachus. Next base: position 605,461 of record NW_027441800.1, on the reverse strand, counting down.
GTACACTTCGTACACACACGGCTCAGCTCCGTACACTTCGTACACACACGCGGCTCCGCTCCGTACACTTCGTACACACACGGCTCCGCTCCGTACACCTCGTACACACACGGCTCTGCTCCGTACACCTCGTACACACACGGCTCCGCTCCGTACACCTCGTACACACACGGCTCCGCTCCGTACACCTCGTACACACACGGTTCCGCTCCGTACACCTCGTACACACACGGCTCCGCTCCGTACACCTCGTACACACACGGCTCCGCTCCGTACACCTCGTACACACACGGCTCCGCTCCGTACACCTCGTACACACACGGCTCCGCTCCGTACACCTCGTACACACACGGCTCCGCTCCGTACACCTCGTACACACACGGCTCCGCTCCGTACACCTCGTACACACACGGCTCCGCTCCGTACACTTCGTACACACACGGCTCCGCTCCGTACACCTCGTACACACACGGCTCCGCTCCGTACACTTCGTACACACACGGCTCCGCTCCGCACACCTCATACACACACGACTCCGCTCCGTACACCTCGTGCACACACGGTTCCGCTTCGTACACCTCGTACACACACGGCTCCGCTCCGTACACACACGGCTCCGCTCCGTACACTTCGTACACACACGGCTCAGCTCCGTACACTTCGTACACACACGGCTCTGCTCCGTACACCTCGTACACACACGGCTCAGCTCCGTACACTTCGTACACACACGGCTCTGCTCCGTACACCTCGTACACACACGGCTCAGCTCCGTACACCTCGTACACACACGGCTCAGCTCCGTACACTTCGTACACACACGGCTCAGCTCCGTACACTTCGTACACACACGGCTCAGCTCCGTACACTTCGTACACACACGGCTCAGCTCCGTACACTTCGTACACACACGCATACCTCCCAACCGTCCCGGATACAGCGGGACAGTCCCTCTTCTGAGCCTTTGATCCCGGGTCCCGCCCGTGAGGCTGTTTATCCCGGCTCCACCCACCCACTGTAGCCCCACCTCGCTGTTTCTCCCTTCTACTATTCATTACAGAGCCGAGCGCGCACCTACTCCTGTGACTGCTGCTGAGGTATGAATCACCCCCTGCAGCAGAGCGACCCCTCCCTGCAGCAGAGCGACCCCCCCCCTGCAGCAGAGCCCCCCCCCCTGCACCAGAGCCGACCCCCCCAGTCCCGGAGCCTGCGTTTGTCTGCAGCTGTTCTCTGATTCCCCGTGTGCGGCTTCTCACTGCTGCAGACACGCGGGGAGTCAGGAAGCTGAGGAGACCGTGCAATCAGCGCTTCTCTCTCCTGCAGATAGCAGTGGCAATAACCTATGCAGAGTGACATCTGCAGGCTTCTATTACCGATCAGTGGTCTCCTGCCTCTGGAGCTGCTGGGTCCTAGCTTCCCAACAGGTTCAGCTCTGCTTTATCCTGGCTGCCCTACCAGTTAAAGGGAACATGTCAGCAGAAATTTCACAATAAAAGTAAAAGCTTCCCCTCTGCAGCTCCTGGGCTGCATTCTGGAAAGGTTCCTGTTGTTATTGTGCCCCCTTTGAGACCTACAAAAATACTTTATGAAGTCTTACCTTTTTGTATGCAAATGTGTTTTTATGGTCACGGGGGCGGGCTGTCTGGCGTCCGTTATTCCCCCTCCTGCCGCTTTACGCAGTCCCCCATTACTCATTTACATACACAAGGACGCCTTCCTCATGTAACTGTCCTCCCGAAGTTTTGCGCATGTGAACGCTTTTTCAGGTGATTGCGCAGGCACGAGATTATGGGCGGCGCTGTGATTGTCATCAGCAGCGTTAACCAAGTACCCGCCCATAATCTCGTGCCCGCACTTTTCCCTCTGACTCCACCGTTATGCGCAAGTGCTGGCCATATGAACCATGTTACCTATTACTGCTTGCACGAGATTATGGGCGGGTACTTGGATGACTTTGCTGATGACAATCACAGCGCCGCCCATAATCTCGCGCCCATGGTAATAGGTAACGTGGTTCATATGGCCAGTGCTTGCGCATAACGGTGGAGGCAGAGTGAGAAGCGCGGGCACGAGATTATGGGCAGGTACTTGGATGACGCTGCTGATGACAATCACAGCGCCGCCCATAATCTCGCGCCCATGGTAATAGGTAACGTGGTTCATATGGCCAGTGCTTGCGCATAACGGTGGAGGCAGAGTGAGAAGCGCGGGCACGAGATTATGGGCGGGTACTTGGATGACGCTGCTGATGACAATCACAGCGCCGCCCATAATCTCGCGCCCATGGTAATAGGTAACGTGGTTCATATGGCCAGTGCTTGCGCATAACGGTGGAGGCAGAGTGAGAAGCGCGGGCACGAGATTATGGGCGGGTACTTGGATGACGCTGCTGATGACAATCACAGCGCCGCCCATAATCTCGCGCCCATGGTAATAGGTAACGTGGTTCATATGGCCAGTGCTTGCGCATAACGGTGGAGGCAGAGTGAGAAGCGCGGGCACGAGATTATGGGCGGGTACTTGGATGACGCTGCTGATGACAATCACAGCGCCGCCCATAATCTCGCGCCTGCGCAATCACCTCAAAAGCGTTCACACTTTGCACAGTGCTCACTCCGGCGAGAGTGGCACTGGGCATGCACAAAACTTCAGGAGGACAGTTACATGAGGAAGGCGTCCTCATGTATGGAAATGAGCAATGGGGGACGGCGTACAACGGCAGGAGGGGGAATAACGGACGCCAGGCAGCCCGCCCCCGTGACCATAAAAACAGATTTGCATACAAAAAGGTAAGACTTCATAAAGTATTATTTTAAGTCTCAATAACAACAGGAACCTTTCCAGAATGCAGCCCAGGAACTGCAGAGGGGAATCTTTTATTTTTTTTGCTAAATTTCTGGTGACAGTTTCCCTTTAAAGGGAACCTATCAGGTGCAATCTGCACTCAGAGCCAGGAGCAGTTCTGGGTGTATATTGCTAATCCCTCCCTAACTGTCCCTGTATACACTAGCATAGATAAAGGCATCTATAGAAAAAGTATTTTTAAAGAGCTTATATCTTATGCTAATTAGCGCGGGGACTAGTCCCAAGGGCGTTACTTCACTTGGCTAGTCGGCTCACATAGCGTGTTAGTACTCACACAGGGGCGTAATAACATGCTAACATGCTATGCGAGCCGACTAGCCAAGTGAAGTAACGCCCTTGTGACTAGTCCCCGCGCTCATTAGCATAAGATATAAGATCTTTAAAAATATTTGTTCTTGATCTCTTTATCTATGCTAGTGTATACAGGGACGGTTAGGCAGGGATTAGCAATATGTACCCAGAACTGCTCCTGGCTCTGAGTGCAGATTGCACCTGACAGGTTCACTTTAAAGGGAACCTGTCACCAGATTTGGGGCCTATAAGCTGCGGCCACCACCAGCAGGATCTTATGTACACATTCTAACATGCTGCATACCTCCCAACCGTCCCGGATACAGCGGGACTTTCACGCTTTACGTTGTTTGTCCCGTTGCCACAGGCGGGACGGCCGGCTCCCGGGCTCCGCCCACCCACTCTCTCTCCGCCTCCCTGCTTTTCCCTCCTACCATCCTAGTAGACGTGGCATAGAGAGGAGCGCTGCCTGTGCTGCTGCTGGTACAGTAAACTAATCTCCCCAGCGCTGATTTCCCTCCCTCCCCCCTCACCCCCGGCCGGAGCCTGTCTGTGCGGTCGGCCGGCCGCCTGTCTGTGCGGTCGGCCCGCCACCTGTCTGTGCGGGCGCCCCCCTGCCGCCTGTCTGTGCGGGCGCCCCCCGCCGCCTGTCTGTGCGGGCGGCCCGCCGCCTCATTCTGCGGGCGGCCGGCCGCCTCTCTCTGCGGGCGGCTGGCCGCCTCTCTGTGCGGGCGGCCCGCCGCCTGTCTGTGAAGGCGGCCGGCCGCCTGTCTGTGAAGGCGACCGGCCGCCTCACTGTGGCTGCCTGCGTGTCCGTGCTGGAGGCCCGCCGGCTGCCTGCGTGTCCGTGCTGGAGGCCCGCCGGCTGCCTGCGTGTCCGTGCTGGAGGCCCGCCGGCTGCCTGCGTGTCCGTGCTGGAGGCCCGCCGGCTGCCTGCGTGTCCGTGCTGGAGGCCCGCCGGCTGCCTGCGTGTTTGTGCTGAATGGGTGTGGATGGGGAGTGGATATGGGCGTGACTGTGAAATGGGTGTGGTTAGGGGGCGTGGCCTAAAAATTTGCCGCGGCGCGCTACGCGCGACGCAAACTTTGTCCCTCTTTTCCTTCTTTAAAAGTTGGGAGGTATGCACACGGCTCAGCTCCGTACACTTCGTACACACACGGCTCAGCTCCGTACACCTCGTACACACACGGCTCCGCTCCGTACACCTCGTACACACACGGCTCCGCTCCGTACACCTCGTACACACACGGCTCCGCTCCGTACACCTCGTACACACACGGCTCCGCTCCGTACACCTCGTACACACACGGCTCCGCTCCGTACACCTCGTACACACACGGCTCCGCTCCGTACACTTCGTACACACACGGCTCCGCTCCGTACACCTCGTACACACACGGCTCCGCTCCGTACACCTCGTACACACACGGCTCCGCTCCGTACACTTCGTACACACACGGCTCCGCTCCGCACACCTCATACACACACGGCTCCGCTCCGCACACCTCATACACACACGGCTCCGCTCCGTACACCTCGTGCACACACGGTTCCGCTTCGTACACACACGACTCCGCTCCGTACACCTCGTACACACACGGCTCCGCTCCGTACACCTCGTACACACACGGCTCCGCTCCGTATGCCTCGTACACACACGGCTCTGGTCCGTACGCCTCGTACACACACGGCTCCGCTCCGTACACCTCGTACACATATGGCTCCGCTCCGTACACCTCGTACACATATGGCTCTGCTCCGTACACCTCGTACACACACGGCTCTGCTCCGTACACCTCGTACACACACGGCTCCGCTCCGTACACCTCGTACACACACGGCTCCGCTCCGTACACCTCGTACACATATGGCTCCGCTCCGTACACCTGGTACACACACGGCTCTGCTCCGTACACCTCGTACACACACGGCTCCGCTCCGTACACCTCGTACACACGCGGCTCCGCTCCGTACACCTCGTACACACGCGGCTCCGCTCCATACACCTCGTACACACATGGCTCTGCTCCACACACCTCGTACACACACGGCTCTGCTCCGTACACCTCGTACACACGCGGCTCCGCTCCATATACCTTGTACACACATGGCTCTGCTACATCAACACTGTAAACCCCTCCTGACCCCACACATAAACTTCCCCTCATCCAGCACCATGACACCCAGCACAGCAGAGCCCTGCATACACTGAGGAGCTGATCATGTGACCCCTGACTCCTCCCCTCCCACTCTTTTCAGCGGGAATTAATAGAACTAAATTCCTACAGAAACATAGAGCAGATCA